>NC_092040.1:6299878-6489420 GCF_003086295.3 Arachis hypogaea | reverse complement strand
GCTACAAAACCCATACAACCAACTTGAGGTAAGCACGTTGTTGTTCGAAATCTCAGCCCTTATTTCGAGTTTCAGGTTGAAATGTTGGATTGGTTTTGATTTATAGGACCCAACTCTCTGGAGAGAAGGTTATTTGTCTCCTTGGACCTTGGGTGTGGTAGTTCAACCAGTGTGATTTGTTTTATATGTTTGGTTGAGAGTGTGTATGGTATGTGTTGGGCTTAGGGTGTGTGGATATTGGAGCTTGATTATATTTGAAAACTAATAGGTTTGGTGGTGAAATGTTCTTGGAGATGTTGAGGCCTGAAAGCTGTGGAAATGGTTGGAAGTGCTCCGTTGAGCTGGATCGGCAGTATGTTTGTTTTCCGTATCTAATAGTAATGTGGTAGGAAATACTTAGGCTAGAGGCCCTAAGATAGGCATTGAATGGTTGATGTTGTTGAATGATTGAGATATATATGTGGTCATATATGTGATGATGATTATTGATGCCTTGGTGTATGATGTATGAGAAATATGCATGTTGTGATATATGCTTGATGATTGGTTATGTTGAATTGTGGTTGAACCATGTTGATGGTGAGTATGATATGATTGTGTACAATAATGATTTATTGGAATTGGTGTTGTTGAGAATTGGCATGAGGGTAGTATATGATATGTCAATATGTTTGAGTTTGAGCACTTGGGTGAAGTGGGTTAAAATGAGGAGATAGTGATTTGTAAATTGTGGTAATGTGTCAATGTGTGAGTTGAGGAGGCTTGATGTGGAATTTGATATATTTAGATTGATTTCAAAGAAAAGGGATGAAAATGGCATGTTTGATTGATTTTGAAAAGAGTTGGAAATGGCTTGTTTTAAAAATGGCACTTTGGTTTTTATGAAAAATATGGTTTTTGGGCATACTTTGGTGGACATAACTTGAATACGGATCTCTGTTTTGTGCCAAATCTATTTAGAATGAAATTGGATCCCGGATGTCCATGCCGTTCGAAGAACGGGTGAAAACGATTTAAATGAGAAAGTTATGTCCGTTGGAAGATTGGGGTTTAAATTGGTGAATTCTGCAGCTTTTAACTTAGAAAATTTTTAGCAGAATGACCCCTTGCGCGTGGGCGCAATTGCGCGTGCACGCCGTTCTTCCCGAAAATGACATCCACGCGTGCGCGTGATGTGCGCGACGCGCCGATTGTGCTGCACCCAATGCCCAGCCATTTTCCAGAGAGTTATGCCAGCACTGTGCTAGTGTTGTGCCTGGGGCACGAGGACGCCCACCGTACGCGTGGTTGACGCGTACGCGTCGATTGGCAAATGTTTAATCCACGCGTTAGCGTGCATGACGCTTGCGCGTCAATGAAGTTTTGAGCCATCACGCGTGCGCGTAGAGTGCGCGTACGCGTGGACCTGTTTTCATCCCAAAGTTGATTTTGAGTTTTAAAAGCCAAATTTCATACTTCTAAGCCTCCGATCTCACCACTTATATCTTAAATCAATATGACATGCCTAGCTATTAAAAAGGGGCTAGGGAATGAGGTAACTTGCGAGTGAAGCAAGGGAAAAATGAATGATCATTGAGGATCAAGCATGATTATGTGAGATGCGGAGGATGGTGGTGGAAGTGCTGGTTATGCCATTGGCCGAAGGGCCGTAATTGTTTATATATATTGGCTGGTTCTGAATTGAACCGTGAGCCGGAATAGCTGTGTATGCTATGAATATTGGCTGGTTATGGATTTAACCGTGAGCCGGAATGGCTGATATGGATGTTGATCCATGGATGAGAATTCATGCATGTTTATGCTGAATTATTGATAATTGTGATTTGCACTTCCACTATCGGAGATACGGGTTTCCCTGGGTAGTAGCAGTGGCTAGCCACCACGTGCTCCAGGTTGAGACTTGATACTCTTTTGACCCTATGTCATAAGTGTGGCCGGGCACTGTGAAAGACTCGGATGAGCTCGCCCTCGTATGTATTCACCAGTGAAGGTGATGGAAATAGATCATGATTATGATCAAGTTTATGATGAGTATAACTCGAGTTGGGGATGCGTGACAGAGGGACAGTCCAATGGTTAGCTACCAGGACTTGTCGGGTTGGCTCTATAACCGACAGATGATATCATCAGCCACTAGGGACAGGCATTCATCATATGCATATTATGTGAATTGTTTGAGATTGCCTATTTGACTGCATATTATTTGCTAATTGTCTAAATGCCTTACTTGTTCCTAATTGTATATTTCTTGCTTGATATAACTGTGTTTGCTACATTATACTCCTGCTGGTGGTTGGGAGGTTTGAAGGAATTGGAAAGGGAAGCATTAGTTAGACTGAAGTATCCTTAGTCAGATGCCATTTATGGTTTAGCTTGTTTATAAGCTTTGATATTATCTAGAGGAAGTTCTAGGATTGCCTTCGCTTTCCTCTATTATTATGTATTATATATGTGGAAGCTGTTACCATGCTGGGACCTCTGGTTCTCACCCATGCGGATTTTGTGGTTTTCAGATACAGGACGTGAGGTTTCCCGTTGAGGCATGCTGGAGACTTCTATAATTGCGAAGATCCTTTGTTCTCGGGCTATGTTTTGGTTTATATGTTTTGCTTAGATACTTTTATCTCCATTAAATAATACAAACTGTGATGACTCCTCTTATGGGAGATTTTGGAGAATAGGTTTCATGTATTTGTGTCCCTTTGGGTTTCCTTTGGGGTTTTCCTTATTTTTATCATATGTATATATTGCTATGCTCGGACCGGTTATCTTCGCAGCCGGATTTTGAGTCTTGATATTCCTGTTTTTGACACTCTTTTGCATATATATTATCACGCGTTGGTTATCCTTGTTCGTTACGTTATCGATCGGAGTGTTGCGCTTTCGAGTTGCGATTTTTGTTTACCCCTTTTTCTACAAAGGCTCCTAGATATAATCAATCATTCATACTACTATACGTACTAAATTTTTATTTTAGAGGTCGTAATACCTTGCCATCCCTGAATTATAACTTAAGCATAAGACTCTGTATGGTGGGGTGTTACATTATGGTATCAGAGCAGTTCGTTCCTGTAGAGCCTGAGGGATGGACTGATTATGCTTCTGTGCATTCTCTGTGTGTGTGTTATGTGCTATTAGTATATCTGCTTGATATAATTGGCATAAACGTTCATGAGCATGCATTTGGGACTTTGAAGCACTAGACTTCCGATATTGAGACTCATCAACTTAATATCGATTGTTTGGTGTGTATAGGGACCAGATGGTGCCTCGTGGACGCGGTAGAGGTAGTGCGAGGGGTCGTACGAATGCTCGTGCACCGGAGAATAACCCTAATGACTCGGTGAACTTTATGACTGCGTTGGAGAATATGGCCGCTGCTATGCAAGCCACTGCTGAGACTCTTGGTCAACAGATGAGCAACCATGGCAACGACGGAAATGGAGCTCAGGGACCAATAGAGATCAGAACTTCCGTTGTGTTGGTGAACAAGTGTGGGGTTGCTGAAGAGTATGTGAAGAAGGCAGCTGCTGAGAGAGGGAGTCACAATGGATCATTCCCACGGAACCGAGAGAAGAGCTTTGCACCCAGAGGTCCGCCTTTCAAGCGGGGAGGCTCTTTTAGGAGGCCCAACAACAACAACTCCCAAGGAAAAAGGTTTGGGAAGCAACCACAGAATGAGCAAGCTTGCGCTAGGTGTGGAAGTCACCATCCGGGAGTCCCGCGCATGGCCAGATGGGGTTTGTGCTACTTCTGTGGTAAGGCGGGACATAAGGTCCCAAACTGCCCGGAGAAGAAAAAACAAGGTGCAGGGAAAGTACAGCAGACTGGTCGGGTGTTCACCACTTCAGCTATAGGAGCTGAGGGATCCGAGACACTTATTCGAGGTAACTGTGAAATGGCTGGTCAAACTTTAAATGCTTTATTTGATTCGGGAGTATCACATTCATTCATTGCATTTGAGAAAGCCCATGAGTTAGGACTGAAGATTGTAACTTTAGGTTATGATCTAAGAGTGTACAATGCTACCCACGAAGCCATGGTAACTAGGCTAGGATGCTCGGAAGTTTCCTTTAGGTTCAAGCAGCATGATTTTGTTCATAATTTAGTCTGCTTACCGATGATTGGTCTTGATCTTATCTTGGGATTGGACTGGTTATCTAAGAACCATGTTCTGCTAGATTGTTCTACAAAGTCGGTGTACTTTATGCCGGAAGATACCGAAGGGCCGGTCGTGGTGAATAATTATTACTTGAATTCGATGATGGTGAACTGTTCCGGAACCGAATGTCAGGGTATCCTGTTGTTAACCGCGGGTGTTTCGGGTGATGATCAAAGGTTGGAACAGATTCCGGTTGTGTGTGAGTTTCCGGAAGTGTTTCCTGATAATATTGATGAGTTTCCACCTAACCGAGAGGTTGAGTTTGCGATTGAATTGGTGCCTAGGGCGGGACCAATCTCAAGTGCTCCTTATAGGATGTCACCGTTAGAGATGAACGAGCTAAAGTCTCAGTTAGAAGATTTGTTGGGAAAGAATTTTATACGACCAAGTGTCTCTCCGTGGGGTGCTCCAGTGTTACTGGTGAAGAAGAAAGATGGGAGTATGCGGCTCTGTGTGGATTACAGGCAGCTGAGCAAGGTTACAATCAAGAATAAGTAACCATTACCGAGAATTGATGATCTCATGGATCAGTTACAAGGAGCTGGAGTTTTCTCCAAGATCGATTTGCGATCCGGTTATCACCAGATAAGGGTGAGGCGTGAGGATATCCCTAAGACCGCTTTCAGGACTCGTTATGGTCATTACGAGTACACTGTAATGTCTTTTGGGTTGACGAACGCTCCTGTAGTGTTTATGGATTACATGAATAGAGTTTTCCATCCGTTTCTGGATAAATTCGTTGTTGTCTTCATTGATGACATACTGATTTATTCCAAGACTGAAGAAGAGCATGCGGAACACTTGAGGACCGTGTTGCAGATTCTAAAGGAGAAGAAACTTTATGCAAAACTGTCTAAGTGCGAGTTTTGGAAAAGTGAGGTAAAGTTTTTGGGTCACGTGGTGAGTAAGAAGGGAATAGCCGTAGATCCAACTAAGGTGGAGGCTGTGATGGATTGGAAGCAACCAACCACCGTGACGGAGATAAGGAGTTTTCTGGGTTTAGCTGGCTATTACCGAAGGTTTATCAAGGGCTTTTCACAGATAGCTTTGCCAATGACAAAGTTAACCCGCAAAGACACTCCGTTTGTTTGGACTCCTGAGTGCGAGGAGAGCTTTCAGACATTGAAGAAAAAGTTGACCACTGCACCTGTGTTAGTGTTACCCGAGCCGAATGAGCCATTTGAGGTGTATTGTGATGCCTCATTGAAGGGTCTAGGGTGTGTGCTGATGCAGCACCATAATGTGGTGGCGTATGCCTCACGACAGTTGAGACCTCATGAAGTTAGTTACCCTACGCACGATTTGGAACTCGCTACAGTTGTGTTCGCCTTGAAGGTGTGGAGGCATTATCTCTATGGGGTTAAATTCCAAGTCTTCTCCGATCACAAGAGTTTGAAATATCTCTTTGATCAGAAAGAGCTTAATATGAGGCAGAGAAGGTGGATGGAATTGTTGAAGGACTACGACTTTGAGTTGCATTACCATCCGGGAAAGGCGAACGTAGTGGCGGATGCATTAAGTCGGAAGTCGTTATATACGGCTTGGATGATGCTTCAAGAGGAGAAGTTGCTCAAGGGATTCGAGAGTCTGAAAATTGGTGCTCGAGAAGTATCCGGAACTTTGTGTTTGAGCCGATTAGAGATCTCAAGTGATTTTAAGTCCGAACTCCTAAAGGCTCATCAAAATGATGAAGCGTTATGGAAGGTGTTACCGGCTATTGAGCAAGGAAAACAATGGAGAGTGTCGGAAGAAAAAGATGGGTTATGGAGATTCAAGGGTAGGATCATTGTGCCGGATGTTGGCACTTTGAGACAAGATATTTTAAAGGAGGCACACAAAAGCGGATTCTCCATTCACCCGGGAAGTACTAAGATGTACCATGATTTAAAGGCAATGTTCTAGTGGCCGGGTATGAAGAATGATGTGGCGGAATATGTATCAAAGTGCTTAACTTGTCAAAAGGTAAAGATTGAACATCAAAGACCTTCCGGGATGTTGCAACCTTTAGAGATTCCGCAATGGAAGTGGGAAAGTATTGCAATGGACTTTGTGTCAGGATTGCCAAGGACTAGGGCTGGTTTTGATGCTATCTGGGTGATTGTGGACCGACTGACGAAGTCAGCTCACTTTTTACCCATTCGGATGACTTACACCCTCGAGGAGCTAGCACGGTTATACATAAAGGAGATTGTGAGACTTCATGGTGTACCTGCTACTATAATCTCTGATAGAGATCCTCGCTTCACTTAAAGGTTTTGGGGTGCATTTCAGAAAGCTTTTGGAACCCGATTAAGCTTGAGCACTGCTTACCATCCTCAAACAGATGGTCAATCCGAGAGGACGATCCAAACACTAGAGGATATGTTGAGAGCTTGTGTTTTGGACCAACCGGTGAGTTGGGATCGGTATATGCCATTAGTGGAGTTTGCATACAATAATAGTTATCATGCGAGTATCGGGATGGCTTCGTATGAGGCCTTGTATGGGAGGAAATGTCAATCTCCGCTATGTTGGTATGAAGCTGGGGAGAAAAGCTTGTTGGGACCGAAAATGATAGCTGAGACTACTGAACAAGTCAAGAAAATCCGTGATAGGATGCTTATGGTGCAGAGTCGTCAAAAGAGTTACGCCGATCAGAGGTGAAAGCCCTTAGAATTTGAGGAAGGAGACCATGTTTTCCTTAAGGTTACTCCGACCACAGGAGTAGGTAGGGCGATCAAGGCAAAGAAGTTGAATCCTCGATACATTGGTCCATTTCAGATCCTGGAGAGGATTGGACCGGTGGCGTATCGGATGGCTCTACCACCTCATCTTTCGAATCTGCACGACGTGTTTCACGTGTCGCAGCTTCGGAAGTACACCCCTGATGCTAGCCATGTATTAGAACCTGAGTCGGTTCAGTTAAGGGAAGATTTGACGCTTCCAGTGGCTCCGGTCAGAATTGATGATACTAGTAACAAACGGTTGCGTGGTAAAGAGGTTTCATTAGTCAAAGTGGCATGGAGTCGAGGCAGTGTTGAGGAACACACTTGGGAACTTGAGTCGGAGATGCGAACGGATTATCCGCATTTATTCTCAGGTATTTGCATTTGAATTTTGTGGGCAAAATTCCCAATTAGGTGGGTAGAATGTAAAACCCGGTTAATTAACGGCTAATTAACCCATAAATGAGAATTTATTCTAGAAAGCCTAAAATGTGATTTTTATGGCTAAATGTGATAGAGGAGATTGAGACGAGAATTTCGGTACCAATTTTATAGAATTCGGACCAAGATTGGACCGAACGGGCCAAACCGGGCCAATTGGACCTAAAGTGGGCCCTTGGCCCAACATAACTTAACCAAAACCCTAGTTTTCAGCACTCTCTCTCCTCATTTGTTACACACACAAGCTGAAATTAGAGAGAAAGGGAGGAAGAACACTCTCTCAAGTTCTCTCCCTTAGTTGATCTTCAAACCACCATAACTTTTGATCTAGAGCTCCGATTGCCGCTCCGTTTGCGGCCACGCGTTCACCGTGGAGAGCTCTACAAAACCCATACAACCAATTTTGAGGTAAGCCACGTGTTGTTGTTCGAAATCTCAGCCCTTATTTTCGAGTTTCATGGGTGAAATGTTGAGATTTTGGGTTCTTTGATGTTATAGGACCCAACTCTCTTGAAGGAGAAGGTTAATCTTGTCTCCTTGGACCTTGGGTGTGGTAAGATTCTCAACCCTAGTGTGATTTGTGATTTTATGATGTTTGGGTTTTGAGATGTTGTGTATGGGTATGATGGTTGTGGCTTAGGTTGTGTGTGTGTGGATATTGGAGCTTGATTGGTGATTTTGAAAAGCTTGGAAAGGGTTTGGTGGTGAAAATTTTGTTCTTGGAGGTGTTGAGGCCTTGAGAGCTTGTGGATAAGTGGTTTGGAAGTGCTCCGGTTGAGCTTGGGAAATCGGCTAAGGTATGGTTTCGGTTTTCCGTATCTAATATGTAATGTGGTAGGAAATACTTAGGCTAGAGGCCCTAAGATAGGCATTGAATGGTTGATGTTGTTGAATGATTGAGATATATGATGTGGTCATATATGTGATGATGATTATTGATGCCTTGGTGGTATGATGTATGAGAAATATGCATGTTGTGATATATGCTTGATGATTGGTTATGGTTGAATTGTGGGTTGAACCATGTTGATGGTGAGTATGATATTGATTGTGTACAATAATGATTTATTGGAATTGGTGTTGTTGAGAATTGGCATGAGGGGTAGTATATGATATGTCAATATGTTTGAGTTTGAGCCACTTGGGTGAAGTGGGTTAAAATGAGGAGATAGTGATTTTGTAAATTGTGGTAATGTGTCAATGTGTGAGTTGAGGAGGCTTAATGTGGAATTTGATATATTTAGATTGATTTCAAAGAAAAGGGATGAAAATGGCATGTTTTGATTGATTTTGAAAAGAGTTGGAAATGGCTTGTTTTAAAAATGGCACTTTGTGGTTTTTATGAAAAATATGGTTTTTGGGCATACTTTGGTGAGACATAACTTGAAATACGGATCTCTGTTTTGTTCCAAATCTATTTAGAAATGAAATTGGATCCGGGATGTCCATGCCGTTCGAAGAACGGGTGAAAAACGATTTAAAATGAGAAAGTTATGTCCGTTGGAAGATTGGGGTTTAAATTGGTGAATTCTGCAGCTTTTAACTTAGAAAATTTTTAGCAGAATGACCCCTTGCGCGTGGGCGCACTTGGCGCGTGCGTGCCGTTCTTCCCGAAAATGCCATCCACGCGTGCGCGTGATGTGCGCGGGCGCGCCGATTGTGCTGCACCGAATGCCCAGCCATTTTCCAGAGAGTTATGCCAGCACTTTGCCAGTGTTGTGCCTGGGGCACGAGGACGCCCACGCGTACGCGTGGTTGACGCGTACGCGTCGATTGGCAAATGTTTAATCCACGCGTTAGCGTGCATGACGCTTGCGCGTCAATGAAGTTTTGAGGCCATTCACGCGTGCGCGTAGAGTGCGCGTACGCGTGGACCTGTTTTCATCCCAAAGTTGATTTTTGAGTTTTAAAAGCCAAATTTCATACTTCTAAGCCTCCGATCTCACCACTTATATCTTAAATCAATATGACATGCCTAGCTATTAAAAAGGGGCTAGGGAATGAGGTAACTTGCGAGTGAAGCAAGGGAAAAATGAATGATCATTGAGGATCAAGCATGATTATGTGAGATGCGGAGGATGGTGGTGGAAGTGCTGGTTATGCCATTGGCCGAAGGGCCATAATTGTTTATATATATTGGCTGGTTCTGAATTGAACCGTGAGCCGGAATAGCTGTGTATGCTATGAATATTGGCTGGTTATGGATATAACCGTGAGCCGGAATGGCTGATATGGATGTTGATCCATGGATGAGAATTCATGCATGTTTATGCTGAATTATTGATAATTGTGATTTGCACTTCCACTATCGGAGATACGGGTTTCCCTGGGTAGTAGCAGTGGCTAGCCACCACGTGCTCCAGGTTGAGACTTGATACTCTTTTGACCCTATGTCATAAGTGTGGCCGGGCACTGTGAAAGACCCGGATGAGCTCGCCCCCGTATGTATTCACCAGTGAAGGTGATGGAAATAGATCATGATTATGATCAAGTTTATGATGAGTATAACTCGAGTTGGGGATGCGTGACAGAGGGACAGTCCAATGGTTAGCTACCAGGACTTGTCGGGTTGGCTCTATAACCGACAGATGATATCATCAGCCACTAGGGACAGGCATTCATCATATGCATATTATGTGAATTGTTTGAGATTGCCTATTTGACTGCATATTATTTGCTAATTGTCTAAATGCCTTACTTGTTCCTAATTGTATATTTCTTGCTTGATATAACTGTGTTTGCTACATTATACTCCTGCTGGTGGTTGGGAGGTTTGAAGGAATTGGAAAGGGAAGCATTAGTTAGACTGAAGTATCCTTAGTCAGATGCCATTTATGGTTTAGCTTGTTTATAAGCTTTGATATTATCTGGAGGAAGTTCTAGGATTGCCTTCGGCTTTCCTCTATTATTATGTATTATATATGTGGAAGCTGTTACCATGCTGGGGACCTCTGGTTCTCACCCATGCGGATTTTGTGGTTTTCAGATACAGGACGTGAGGTTTCCCGTTGAGGCATGCTGGAGACTTCTATAATTGCGAAGATCCTTTGTTCTCGGGGCTATGTTTTGGTTTATATGTTTTGCTTAGATACTTTTATCTCCATTAAATAATACAAACTGTGATGACTCCTCTTATGGGAGATTTTGGAGAATAGGTTTCATGTATTTGTGTCCCTTTGGGTTTCCTTTGGGGTTTTCCTTATTTTTATCATATGTATATATTGCTATGCTCGGACCAGTTATCTTCGCAGCCGGATTTTGAGTCTTGATATTCCTGTTTTTGACACTCTTTTGCATATATATTATCACGCGTTGGTTATCCTTGTTCGTTACGTTATCGATCGGAGTGTTGCGCTTTCGAGTTGCGATTTTTGTTTACCCCTTTTTCTACAAAGGCTCCTAGATATAATCAATCATTCATACTACTATACGTACTAAATTTTTATTTTAGAGGTCGTAATACCTTGCCATCCCTGAATTATGACTTAAGCATAAGACTCTATATGGTGAGGTGTTACAGTCTCTCTCCAATTTGATTCAAAGAGTAAAGTATAAAACTATTCCTAAGAATTTAAAAATCTCAAAACAGTTCTTGAAAATATTTAAAAATTTTAAAACAGTCATTTTAATTACAAGAATCAAATTGAAGGAAGACTATATTGTCTAACAAAAAAAGTAAACATTATGGATTGTTTTGTATATTTTAAAACTTAGGAGATTCAAATATTCAATATTAAAAATTTTAAAGACGTTTTTTATAATTATTCAAAAATGTATTACATAATTAAAATTTACAATTTTAAAATCTAAAATTTTCATATAGTTTTGAATTAATGTTACAACATTTAAATTAAACGTCCATAATTTATAAGATATGTTAGTATTCATGAATTCTAATAGAAATAATAGAGTTTTGTCAAAAAAAAAAAGGAAAAGAAAATCATTAAGAAAAAGGAAAGAGTTTCGGACAGAGAAGAGGTGTCATAGAAGGTGTTTTCCTCTTCTTTTTCTTTTTTATTTTTCCCATCTACTTTGTAAATTAGGGTTTTTTATTTCAAGTCATGTATTGTAAATTTAATTATCTACTATCTCCGTTTAAAGAGAAAAAAAAGAAGAAAAACAACCCAAGACTTTTTCTCTATAGTTTTTACCAATTTTTTTGTATTAATGTTATGTGTTCTATGTTTTTGTTAGCCTAGTACATAGTCCACACTATAAGGCTCAATTTTTGGTGCCTAATTTTCCATTTTGTCCTTACAGTAACTACCGTACCTTTATTATTCTCAGTACTAATTAAACAACATTTCCTTCATAATCTTTTCGCCAGGTGTTACACATTGACTGGTGGGTCAATAATTGATCACCGCTAGGCACCATTTCTTATGTCACCAAAGAACTGTATGTCTGTATATTACATATGAAAGGGTAGCAGCATGCGACTTTTTTTATTGAAATAAATATAGAAAAACTTTTATTTTCTTAAATACGCATGGATCGAAACCTTTTTCAAAATGCGCAGCACTAAATCATGGGAAGCACCCACGAATTGGAAATAGCTTCCATCTCAACGCTGGCGCCCACGAAATGGTGGCATGTATGGTAGAGGAAGCATTGACTACCAACCCAACCTTGACAGAGGCGAAATGGGTCATTTCATAGATGGGATCCATGAATTGGACATGTCAATGACAGTACACACAAGTTGGGCCATTTCAATTCTAGCACACACGAAATTGGTTTTTTCATTTTAATTGAATTAAAACCGTATTTTAGATAGAAAAAAATAGTTTGTTAAAAAATAATCCCCCATTTTAGATGTACTCATCAAACAAAATTAATTCTTAAGGAGCCAAAAATCCTACGACAAAAAAACGATCAATCTTTAACAAACCAACGTTTCAAATTATCAAAATAGTGGTTTAACTAACTTAATTAAACTATAGCATATCCCGTGGATCAAAGATTACATAATTTAATTAATTAAGTGCGTGGCTGGGATCTAGAATGTAGAAAGTTCTAATAATTAATAACTAAGGCCCCATTTGAATAAACAACTTAAATAATTAAGCTCTTTTGAAAAAATAGCTTAAAGTATAAGGATTTTTATTAATAACAGCTTATAAATAAGTTATTTTGTATTTAGATTTTTAGTTGTAGAATTACTTATTTTAAAGTTGTAGCGTTTGGATGAATAACTCAAAAAATACATTTTGTTTAGACAAGAAAATAGATATTAAAATAACGATGATAACAAATACTTTTCAATATTAAAGGTTAGATTTTATATAACCTAATCACTAAGATTACAATCATTTAGACAATTGATTCTTTATTTGCTCTCTTATTAGTTCCATTTTTTAGGCAATTGGTTCTTCCCACGTAATATTATTAGAAAACGGTGTTCTTGTATGGGGTGAATAGTAATAAAATTTTAATTCACAATAATCTTGATGGCAATGTCAAAGAAATTATTGTGTAGTTAGTGTTTGCTGTTTTATTGTGTACGATGTGGTAGGTGAAAATAAAAAAACAAATATAAAATGTGTGTTAATGTATATTTTGTTGCTGTTTTTTTTTTTTACTCCTATTAGAACTCTCTTCTCCTTTACTGGATCAAGAACTTGTTATAACTAACTATAAAAATAAAATCACATGTGAAAAAAATAAAATTAAAATTGAGATTTCATATCAGTATATCACACACAATGTTACATACAAATTTAATAATAAAAATAGTGATAAAATGATAAAAAAAACTGGAAAGAATATATGCAGTAAATGGTTCAGATAGAACATTATTTTAAAATGGTGGTAGAAAGTCAATATGTTATCATTACGTAAAAATAGTGGTGGAGGGTCAATACTTTCATATTATTACAACTTAGTTGCTGTATTTCGTGTTTGGTACCAATGAATTGGATCCAATTCGCGTCTGGCCCTTGAGTTTCCCCTCTGCCTCCATTTCGTGGGTACCACGCCGGCTGGGATGGCCAAATTCGCGTTCGCCATACCTGAGAAGTTCATTTTGTGGGCGCCATACCTAAGATGGATTCCTGCCACCATCTCGTGGACGTGGACGCCAACATTGATATGGAGGCTATTTCTAATTCGTGGGTGCTTTTCTTGATTTGGTACTGCACATTTTAAAAAAGGTTTTGATCCATGCGTATCTAGAGAAATAATAATTTTTTTGTATTTATTTCAATAAAAAAGACAGGCAACTAGATATATCAGCGTCAACAGAATATATATAATGAAAAAAGATATCTATGAAGTGCAAGGGATAAAATAGTGAATCCAACGTGATAATAAAGAATAATGAATGCATTAATTTGAGGGATTTGCGATTCATATCAACATCATCATCATATTCATAGATTATTATATACACAGCAATACTAGACAATAAAAATATTTTTAGCTAATATTGACAAATATTTTAAATTTTAAATTTTAATAATATAAAATTAAAATATTAACTAAATATCGACTAATATTAAACAAAAGTATTATCCCCAACATTTTTTATATATATAACTAGAATGAGATCCGTGCCATACGCAAAAAGATAAATTAATTATATTATATAATATATATTTTAATATTATTTAGAGATTATTTTAAATAATATATAGACTAATGTTAAATTTAAAATTTTTTATATTAAAAATATTTTGCAAAATATTTATTTTATAATTTATATATAATTCTATATAATTATTCAATTAAAATACAATACAAATTGGATTATAGTTGAGAGAAATAATAAGTGAACAAATTATTTTTTCAGTTAATTAAGTTCTCTTTCTTCTACTTGTGTATCTCCTCCTTTGTTTTTTTTCTTATTCTTCAACTGAAATTTGTGTGAATAATTTTTATTATGTTTAAGCCAACTTTATTAAATTTAGTTGCTAAAAATATTTGTACATCTAATAATACCGTATAGTTTATTGTTTCAGAAATTTAAATTTGTTTATTTAAAAATATATATATATTTTATATTAGAGTTATCAAAATTTACACATTTATTTGTTATTTGCAAATAATTTGTTCGGTTGTGCGGTTACCGGACGGTTCGGGTGGAATATATGGAACTAGGAACGCTTCGATCACGATCGTGCTTGGATCCGGTCTGCCGGGTAGCCGAGCTCTCGTTGTGGAAGGAGGGGGTGTCACCTGCAAAGACACTCCGACGCTCTAGTCAGTTAGTGTGCAGGTGAGAAAATGGGTTAGGTGGAATGTGTGACGTACCTTGGGGGAGGGGTAGGACCCTCCCCTTATATACTATGTCAGATGTGGGTCCCACGAGGGCAGAACCCACCTTCTTCGAAGCTTCCTTGTACAGCTGTGGTGGCCAGCTGTCCTGGACGCGTGTGCGGGTCGGATACGGGCGCATCATCCGACTGTTCAAGTCGGGTGGTAGGTGGGTCGGGTCAGCCCAAGTCCCCTTTTGGGCCATGCCGTAACAGTGCCCCCAACGCGCCAGCAATAGTCGCGTGGGCTGTTGGTGGCGTGTTATTTCTGTCTCCATGTGTTCTCGCTAGGTCGGCCGCCCGTGGGGGGGGGAGACGTGCCTTTTGTGCGCGTGCCTGTTTGTTGTTGGGGCTATCATTTATCGCCATGTTATTCGCATCGAGCATTAAATGCTCATAATGAGTTTAAAATCCTTCGTGGAAAGACTAATATGCCCCTCAACTTTCGCGCTCCTTTTGGTGGTGGTTTTAAACAGTTTGTGATGCTTCTGGTGTTCATTTGGTGTTTATCCCTTCGTTTTCGATTCAATCATTCCCATCTTCTTCTCCCTCTGCAGTTCCAGGGCGGCGTTGTTGTCTTTCTTCTGGATTTTTGCTATCAGGACAGGTAATTGTGCGTTTTTCTTATTTCCTTTTCGTTGTTCTTTCACTCCTGCCATTGCTTCCTTTTCGTGCATGCCACTTGTTTAGCTTTGCATGAAGGTTGATTTCAGGCCCTAAGTAGGTGTGTTAGGGGGAGGTTGCCATTCTAGAGTAGGCTTTTGTTCGGTCTCATTATTTAGCCGCTTTTAGTCTTAGTTATAGAATAGACTAAGTGTGGCTTCTGCATTCACTCCGAGTACCCGACCTCTTGGACTGACTGGATGGTTGACGATCGGATTTTTGACGGTTTAGAATTTCACAAATGAATTCTCGTTGAAAGTATAGTTTCTAAACCAACAATAATCCTTTCATACAAAAGATTGTTTGTCACAAGTAACAAACCCCTAAAATTTATAAACCGAAGTATTCAAACTTCGGGTCGTTCTCCCTAGGAATTACAATAAAGTGTCTTGTTATTGGTTGTGATGTGTTTTGGGGTTTTGGATAAGAAACGTGAAAAGTAAATGGCAATGAAAATGAACTAACAACTAACAAAGCTCTTGGCAAGATATGAGAACTAGAAGTTCTATCCTAGTTATCCTTCTCAATTGTGATGAGTATTGTTCATTGCTACCACTTAGTTAACCCTTACTAAAGAAAGGAAAGTCAAGTGGATGAATTGACTTGAGCCACAAGTCCTAGCCAACTCCCAAGGAAAGACTAGCTTTAGTGCACTCCAAACCAATTAGCAATCTCTCCAATTATCAATCAACAAAGGAATTAGATAACTCAAGAGTTACTAATTACTCTACCTAGGCCAAGAGGAACAAAATCTACACTAAAACTAAAAGAGACATTTCATCAAACACATAAAGTGCAATAAAAGTAAACATTATTAAATGCAAGAATTAAAGGAATCTATAACTACAAAAACAAGAGATCAACAATGGAAGAGCAAAGAAGACACATTTATTATGAATTACCTCTTATTGAATTGGAAGAATGTAGAAAGAACAATACTAGATCTACAACAAAATGTAAGAACAACATAAAGGAAATTACAACAAAAGAATAGAAGAAGATGAATGTAGCAACAAAGAATTGAAAGGTAGAAGTAGAAGAAAGCAAAGATTAAAACCTAGATCTAGGAACTAATCCTAATCCTAATCCTAATTCTAGAGAGAAGTGAGAGCTTCTCTCTCTAGAAACTACTTCTAACTAATCCTAATGAGTGTGTAATGATTGGAATCCCCTTTGCTCTTCAATCCTTGGCTTTAAATAGCATCTTTGGCGCCAAAGTTGGTTGCAATTGGGCCCCACAACCCTTCAGAATTCGTTGGCCACGTTTTCATTAAAAAATCATAAAACGGCACCGACGCGTACGCACACAGCACGCGTACGCGTCCATAGGGTGATTCGCAGGTGCGCGCGAGCGCCAGGTGCGCGCGCGCGCGTCCATGGGCAAGTTCAACTTCTTTGACTTTTCATGATTTCTCCACTTTGCATGCTTTCCTCTTCACTCCTTTGATCCATTCCTAGCCTTTTCAATCTTAAATTACTAACAAACATATCAAGGCATCTAGTGGAATCAAAGGTGAATTGAATTTAGCTAATTTAAGGTCTAGAAAGCATGTTTTCACATCTAAGCACACTTAAGGGAGAAGTTATAAAACCATGCTATTTCATTGAATAAATATGGGTAAAAGGTCATAAAATCCCCTAAAATCAATACAAGATAAACCGTACAAATGGGGTTTGTCAACCTCCCCACACTTAAACCAAGCATGTCCTCATGCTTAAACCAAGAATGAAGTAAAGGGTATGGCATTTATTCAATGGAACTAACTAAATGCAATCTACCTATATGCAACTATCTACATGAATGCAATTGCTTTGTCAAAATAAATTAATCTCCAAGAAGCATATATAAGCATAAGGGCAAAAGGTATTAACAACCATGCCAAACCACAATTGAATTGAGCTATTAAATATTTTTACAAACTTGCATGAAAGGAGATGATCATTGGTGGAAACATGTAATTGAGCATCAAACCCTCACCGGTAGTGTTTGCACTCTATTCGCTCAAGTGTTTAGGGTCGATTCTCTCAATTCTCTCCTAATCATGCTTTCTAAGATTTGTTTTTCTTCTAACAATCAACAAATATTTCATGCATGCATACATATATCATGAGGTCTTTTCATAGGTTGTAATGGGGCTAGGGTCAAGGTAGGATGCATATTTGGTTAAGTGAGCTTGGAATTTGAATCTTTGATAAGCTTAAACTTCCCACCTAGCCTATGACATCCTATACAATTAAGTTCTAATCTAACTACCCATTCCTCACTTTTTCGCATACTCATGTATTCCTTTTTATTTCACAACACATGTGCATTGAGTTTATTGGACTACACTTTGCTTTGGGGCATTTTGTCCCCTTTTTATTTCTTTCTTTTTCTTCTTTTTCTTTCTTTTTCTATTTTTTTCTTTTTTTTCCATATTATTTTTCTTTTCTTTTTCTTTTGTTTTTCTCATTTTTTTTCTTTCTATGTACAAGAACCTTAATGCATAAGGTTTTACATTTGATCAATACATGAGTATGTACCCAATTCCCAATATTTTTCAATAACAATACAAAATTTCCCTTTTATTCACCCAATGTCCCAAGATTTCCACACTTGAATGATACTCACACACTCTAGCCTAAGCTAATCAAAGATCCAAATAAGGACATTTATTGTTTTTCGCTTTAAGGCTTGTAATGTGCTAAAATAAGAACAAGTGGGTTAAACGTAGGCTCAAATTGGCTAACAAAGGAATATAAAAGGTTGGCTATTTGGATAAGTGAGCTAATGAAATGATGGCCTCAATCATATAAATGCATGAATACATAAAATAATGGACATAAAGAATCAAACAAATCAAATATTACAATTATAGAAAGAGAATAATGCACACAAGAAGGAAAATAAGTGGTTATAAGATGTAACCACACCATTAGGCTCAAAACTCACTTGCTTGTGTTCTTAGCTCAAAAACCATGTTTCACAATATATATATTTCAAGCAAGTTCTACGAAGAGTTTTCACTCAAATCAATTGAGGTGCCCGATAGATAGAATTCTTGAAAATTTTCATTATTTTGACTAAGCTTATTGTGTATATATATGCAAAATTAAGAAAATGCAACAAAAATCAACAAAAATCCTAAAATGAAATGCAAAAGTGTTGAGATTAGAAATTTGTCACCCAAAATCGCCGAACGGTCGGACGACCTCCCCACACTTAAAAGTTTGCACCGTCTTCGGTGCACTCAAAGATGAGCAAGGGGGTACGGCGACTCTCCGGATTGCTACGTGTTCTTTGTCTTGCTTCCATTATTGCTTGTGGTGCATTCATCATGAAAAACAAAAATATAACACCATAAGGTAGGGTAATACAAAAGCAAGGAAGCATAATTGTTAGAATGAGGTAAATCACTAGAAATGAGTGAGTGAATTAGTGTGACATTAAGAAATATTAGGTGTGTGAATTCTAAATTGCGCGGTTTAGAACACACATTAGCATAAAAGTTATGTCACAAAAGAAGCATGCACTTTACTCATTCTAGTGTGCTTGAGATGCTTTAAGTGAACTTGTAAGGTAAAACAAGCATTAAAGAAGCATGAAAGCATTCAAGTCAAACATATGGATGGATATAATCATGAAATACAATGCATTAAGGTAAATGCACAACATCATCCATCATCAAGAGGTTGCCTAATCACAAAATAAGGCTCAAATCACATGGTGGCCAAATCATGTAATTCAAGAAGAGTTACAAGCTCGAAGGCAATTCTTAGCACTTGGTATTTTTCAAAAGATAAGCATGAAAAACTCAAGACCAAGTAGCAAAATATAACCTCAATCATAGGATCCAACAAAGATTATCTAAAAACATTAATGCTAAATTAGCATTTAGGCAATAAGGAGGCAACAATGTATAGTAAACAAAGTCAATAATCCAACACTTATGATGAAAAGAGAGAAAATAAAATGAAAACTAAACTAAAACTAACTAACAAACTAACTAACTAATTAACTAACTAAAATAAATGGTTATCCATGGTGTTAGGAAGTGTAGAATGAGGGATTGGAGGAGGGAAGAAGAAAGGAGAAGGAAAAGAAATGGAAAGAGGAGAAGAAAAGAAATGTGGTGTAGGAAGGGCATCCACGCGTACGCACGCATGGCGCACACGCGCGGATGGTTTATTTCGAGAGTGGCACGTACGCGTCATGTGCGCGTACGCGCAAATGGGGTTGTGCCAAAGGCACGACGCGCGCACAGTGCGGGCCTAACTCTCGGGTTAATGCATGGAAGGTGGAACTTCTCAACCCACGCGTACGCGTGCATGGCGCGCTCGCGTGGATGGTGCTCTGTTTTTCAAAAATTTTTGGTATATTTTCACACCAATCCAAGCATTCCAAACCTCCAAACAGCTACTAAAACACCATAAAACCTTATTTAACATACTAAACTATCAAATGCACTTAACAAACTACCAAAACATGAAATTAAACTAATTCTACCCATATATACAAAAGAGAAAATGAAAAGATTTTACCATGGTGGGGTGTCTCCCACCTAGCACTTTTATTTATTGTCCTTAAGTTGGACTTATGGGGAGCTCCTCATCAAGGTGGCTTGTGCTTGTATTCATCTTGGAACTTCCACCAATGCTTGGATTTCCAATAAGCTCCATCATTCAAGATTAATATCTCCAAGCTTTGATGGAGTTCTTCACAAACCATGGGCTCCCAATGTTGATCCTCATATGTTCCCGGATCCCATATTTTGTCTTCACACCCATCTCCAAGTTGATTATCATTAATCCATGTGGGTGGTGAGCAAGGTGAATTCTCAACAAAGTGACCAAACATCCTTCTAGACCCATGTATTCTAGTTATACACCAACCTTTGCTATCAAGCTTTGGACATGTGACCCTAATGAACCTAGAATGATGCTTCCAACCACTAACCATCTCCTTTTTACTCTTAAAGCCACTAATTTTTCTAAGTTGACCATCCGTCTCAAGCAAACCATATTCAAGGGGAATAACAAAGCTTAAGTATAAGGAATTTACCCACTTGAATGAGAAAATGGATGGTGGTGGCTTGGGGAGAGGTATCTCCAATGTGATAGTAAGCTCCACTCCCTTGTTTTTGTCCTTGATTGCCTCCACCTTTTCACAAACTTCTTCATTCTCAATCCTTTGTTCATCAACTTCATTTAACTCTTCTCCATCACTCAAGTCATAAATGGGAGGACGAGAGAAATCTACCTCCATATCACTTTCAAATTTATTAGGAGAAGGTTCTTCAAATTTAAAGGATTCTTCACCAAGAAGATTGGATGCATGATCTTCATCACCAAGGGAACTCAATTCTTGCTTCACTCCTTCCAAGTCTTCATATGGGATATGCCTTGGAGGTTGTGCACATTCCTCCTCAACATCAACTTCAATCTTCTTGGAGGAGTTTTCTATAACTCTAGGCTCCCATGGAAGTTCCGCATCTCCTAAGTCTTCAACCACTTCTTCCTTTTCTTCAATGGTCATAGGCTTCTCCAATTGTTCTAACACAAAGTAGGATTCCTCCTTTTTCACCGGAGTTTCCAATCTCTCCTTCATGCTATGTTCCTCTTTAGATTCTCCACATGTAGCTATAGGAGTTCCTTGAATATTCAAGCATTGGGAGGCTAAATGATTTACTATCTTGGTCATGGTAGCTACAAATTGTTGCACATCCCTTTTCATTTCATCTTGCCCTTGAAGAAGAACATCAAGGGTTTCATCCATTAGAGATTGGGGTGGATAAGAGGGTTCATTGTCTTGGAGAAAGGGTTCATTATAGGAAGGTGGTTCTTCTTGGTAAGGTGGTGGTGTGTATTGAGGTGGTTCTTGGGAGTAATCTTGGAATTGTGGTTCCATGTATGGCTCATATGGTTCAAAAGGAGGTTGGTATGGTGGGTAAGGATCATGGTCATATGGAGGTGTTTGTTGAAAATAGGCTTGTGAGTGTGGTTGAGGGTCATGTTGAGGATATGACTCATAAGCATATGGTGGTGGTTCTTGAAAGTCACAAGGAGATTCACCATAGCCATTTGATTGGTATGCATCATGGAATGGCTCTTCTTCATAGTTCATTGGTGGAGGTTGTTGCCAAGAAGATTGATCATATGCATATGGCTCCTCCCACCTTTGGTTGTCACATCCTTGATACATATCTCCATTATAGTCCTCATCACCTACAACATAGTTGTAATCACACTCATAGCCAAAATGAGAATTCATAATGGAAAGAGAAAATAAGGAACAAAAACTAATAAGAAATAATGAAACAAAATACTAAGACTAGCAAAAACTAGCAAGCAATCCAAAAATCAAGCTATTCACAATATTCACATATATACAATAACCAATAACACAACACCATTGCAATTCCCCGGCAACGGCGCCATTTTTGACGATCGGATTTTTGACGGTTTAGAATTTCACAAATGAATTCTCGTTGAAAGTATAGTTTCTAAACCAACAATAATCCTTTCATACAAAAGATTGTTTGTCACAAGTAACAAACCCCTAAAATTTATAAACCGAAGTATTCAAACCTCGGGTCATTCTCCCTAGGAATTACAATAAAGTGTCTTGTTATTGGTTGTGATGTGTTTTGGGGTTTTGGATAAGAAACGTGAAAAGTAAATGGCAATGAAAATGAACTAACAACTAATAAAGCTCTTGGCAAGATATGAGAACTAGAAGTTCTATCCTAGTTATCCTTCTCAATTGTGATGAGTATTGTTCATTGCTACCACTTAGTTAACCCTTACTAAAGAAAGGAAAGTCAAGTGGATGAATTGACTTGAGCCACAAGTCCTAGCCAACTCCCAAGGAAAGACTAGCTTTAGTGCACTCTAAACCAATTAGCAATCTCTCCAATTATCAATCAACAAAGGAATTAGATAACTCAAGAGTTACTAATTACTCTACCTAGGCCAAGAGGAACAAAATCTACACTAAAACTAAAAGAGACATTTCATCAAACACATAAAGTGCAATAAAAGTAAACATTATTAAATGCAAGAATTAAAGGAATCTATAACTACAAAAACAAGAGATCAACAATGGAAGAGCAAAGAAGACACATTTATTATGAATTACCTCTTATTGAATTGGAAGAATGTAGAAAGAACAATACTAGATCTACAACAAAATGTAAGAACAACATAAAGGAAATTACAACAAAAGAATAGAAGAAGATGAATGTAGCAACAAAGAATTGAAAGGTAGAAGTAGAAGAAAGCAAAGATTAAAACCTAGATCTAGGAACTAATCCTAATCCTAATCCTAATTCTAGAGAGAAGTGAGAGCTTCTCTCTCTAGAAACTACTTCTAACTAATCCTAATGAGTGTGTAATGATTGGAATCCCCTTTGCTCTTCAATCCTTGGCTTTAAATAGCATCTTTGGCGCCAAAGTTGGTTGCAATTGGGCCCCACAACCCTTCAGAATTCGTTGGCCACGTTTTCATTAAAAAATCATAAAACGGCACCGACGCGTACGCGCACAGCACGCGTACGCGTCCATGGGGTGATTCGCAGGTGCGCGCGAGCGCCAGGTGCGCGCGCGCGTCCATGGGCAAGTTCAACTTCTTTGACTTTTCATGATTTCTCCACTTTGCATGCTTTCCTCTTCACTCCTTTGATCCATTCCTAGCCTTTTCAATCTTAAATTACTAACAAACATATCAAGGCATCTAGTGGAATCAAAGGTGAATTGAATTTAGCTAATTTAAGGTCTAGAAAGCATGTTTTCACATCTAAGCACACTTAAGGGAGAAGTTATAAAACCATGCTATTTCATTGAATAAATGTGGGTAAAAGGTCATAAAATCCCCTAAAATCAATACAAGATAAACCGTACAAATGGGGTTTGTCAATGGTCCCCCCGTGTAGGTATGGCTCGCATCACCTCCCGGGCTTCCCCTTCTCCCGCGGCGTACGACTCCTACGCCTGGGTGGTTTCCGACCTGAGGGACTCCCCTAATCAAATGGGCGAGGACGAGCTCACCGAGTTCCGCCAAAACGAGTATTTATGTGGCGGTACCGACGAGGAGGCTAACTATGATGTCTACGTCCCGGCTCCCCACGAGCGATTATATGAGATCAACTTCCATGCTCCCCGAGTTGCCGACTGGATTTGGTTCTATAAATCCATGTTTACGCAAGTGGGGGTTCGTATTCCTTTCCCTGCCTTCCAAATGGTGCTTTTGGGCCGGATATCCGTGGCACCGTCGCAGCTGCATCCGAACAGTTGGGCTTCAATCTACCGTTTCGAGATGGTTTGTGAATATCTCGAGCTGCCGGTGTCTGTGGACATTTTTCTTTTCTTTTTCAACCTTACGAACCCTTCAAAGGAAGGCAAACATAAGAAGGGGTTCATGTCCTTCCGATCTACCCAAGGTCGGAGGATTTTTGGCTTGTTTGAGGACTCCTATCACAGGTTCAAGGACAAGTATTTCAAGGTACGTCCCGTCAAAGATCGTCATCCTTTCTGGTTGTCGCTAGAGGGGGAACGTCTTATCCCGACATATTGGAGCTTCGGGGCGGGGTCTAACGCCTTCATTAAAGTTACCTACAAGGGTATGTACGCCGTGGACAAGAAGATTGTCGAGGTCTTAATGGTGGTCTTTGGGAGGAATCATGTGAATCCTCATCTACTCATGGGTGATCGGGAGGTCGGCAGGAATTATATTTGTGAGTAGATTTGACGGCTCTGTCTTCTTCCTTTTTTTTCTGACTAAACAATCTTATTTTTCTATTACAGTGGGAATGTCTGCCGAGGTGACGGGTCTCCATGACTTATTTCAGAATTTTTTGTGTCCGAGCGATGATGAGGCGGCCAACGAGAAATCGGCTGCTCCCCCGGAGGAGAAGAGCAAGGCCACTTCCGAGCAGGGGGTTGTGGCCGATGAAGTCGGTACCTCAGTTCAGGGTGCCTCGGCTCGCAGCCCCAAGGAGGTGCGTGTTCCCCCTCCCGCGAAATGGTCGGTACTGGGGGGTCGACGTCCAACCCTATTGTCGACGATGACGTGGAAGAGGTGCCCAGCCTCAAGAGGAGGAAAACGTCCAGTAGTCCCGAGGGGGTTCTTACTGTGATGGAGAAAAATTTTGATGCCGGAAACTTCATAGATGCTCAACTGATTCCTGGCACTGAAGAGCACTTTCATGAGTCATCTCTTGCCGGGCAAGCGAGGTGGATGTATCGTACCCTCTTGCGCGGCGCAGTAATAGCTCGGAAAGCTGAGTTCGAGTTGTCTGGGATGGAATCTCTTCGTAGGAGGGTGGAGTCTGCTGGAAAGGCCAATAATGAGCTCAAACGCGAAGTTGAAATTCTCCAGGAGCAGCTGACCCAATCTAATGAGAAGCTTGACGCTGCCGAGAAGAAAGCATCTGCTGCTGAGAAGAAGGCCTCTACTGCTGAGAAGAAATTGGAGGAGTCAGACGCCACGATTTCCCGTCTTGTCGAGCGGGAGATGACTTTAGAGAGTCAGGTTGGCGTGGCCCAAGGGCGGGTGGCCGCGTTGGAGAAGAAAAAGCAAGCTGTCGAAGCTGAGCTTGCCGCGTTGAAAACAAAGTATAAAGACGTCGTCAAGCAGGGGAAGGGCGCGATCCTGGAAACCGAGGAGGCCCTTAAAGCTCAGGTCAAAATCGTTGCTCCTGACTTTGACACGTCGGCAATTGGTGTCTTCAAGGTGATCAAGGACGGAAAGATTGTTGACGTTCCTAAAAAATGATTCCTCTTGTTTTGTATGATACTTTTGGTTGGCCGTTTTGTTTTGGCTTTGGTGAACAGTTATTTTATTGGGTTGTTTGCCCGTTTTATCATAATTAATACTTTTTTATTCGTCTGGTTGTGTAGTCGTTCATATTCACCGTTATTGGTTTGTAGTTGCCATTCATGGAGCCAGGTCGTGGCTTTGTGGAGTAGCCATTTGCTATTGTGGTGATTGATGGGCTTCCGGGGTGATCAGTCCCGGGGCCGCTCATCATTGTCGAGTTGTGAGGAATTCGCTTGCGTAGTGGGTTGTCCAGAAAAAGCGAACAAAACAAAAGAAACAAAATTTGCACAAGTATATATTATTCGGTAATTGCATAAAAGGCCCATAGACCATGACGAAAAGTACAATTCCGTGAATTAAATACTTAGCTCGATTGGTCGGCATGTCGCCCCATGTGCTAGGAGTAGAATCTTCTCAAGTTGTTCGCGTTCCATGTTCTTGGGACTTCTTTGCCATCGAGCCTTTCTAACTTGAAAGCGCCTTTACCCATAACTTCTTTGACTCTATAGGGACCTTCCCAGTTTGCCGCCAGCTTGCCCACTCCTGGGGTCGGTAGGCCGATGTCGTTACGCCTTAGGATGAGATCGTTTGGTTCAAACTCTCTTTTGAGCACTTTGGTGTTGTAGCGTAGGGCCATTCTTTGCTTCAGCGCTGTTTCCGTCAAGTGGGCCATTTCTCTGGCTTCATCTATCAGGTCCTTCTCCACGGCTTCCCCCACTCCTTTCAAAAGTAGTCGCGGGCTCGGCTCCCCGATTTCCACGGATATTACCGCATCTAACCCATATGTCAGTCAGAAATGGGTCTCCTTGGTGGAGGACTGTTCGGTTGTTCAGTAAGACCAGAGGACCGAGGCAAGCTCGTCGGCCCAAGCACCTTTTTTATTATCCAGTCGCTTCTTAAGCCCTAACAGGATAATCTTGTTCGCGGACTCCACCTGTCCGTTTGTTTGGGGGTGCTCTACCGAGGAGAACTTCTGTCTTACACCCAGGCCGGTGAGGAACTCCGTGAACTTCTTGTCGGTAAACTGTGTGCCGTTGTCCGAGATAACGATCTCCGGGATCCCAAACCGCGTTATCACCTGCCTTCACATGAATTTCCTGCAATTGGATGAGGATACGCTGGCCAGCGGCTCGGCCTCTATCCATTTGGTGTAGTAGTCAATGGCGACTATGAGGTACTTGACTTGTCCAAGACCAACCGGGAAGGGCCCCAAGAAATCGACTCCCCATTGTGAGAATGGTCGGGAAGACGTTAACAGGCTTAGCTCGGAGGCCGGTGCCCTGTGGAAATTGGCGTTCTCTTGACACTTGGCGCATTTTCTGACGAATTCTTTAGAGTTTGCCATCATTGATGGCCAATAGTACCCAGCTCGGATTAACTTTATTGCTAAGGCTTTGCCCCCTATGTAATGTCCGCAGCAACCTTCATGGACTTCCCTGAGGACGTAGTTCGTCTGGTCGGGGTGTAGGCATTTCAGTAGGGGCTGGTTGAGTCCTTTCTTGAATAGCTGTCCCTGGATGATCGCGTACTTGGCCGCTTCCCTTCTCAGTTTCGTGGCATCCTTTTCGTCGTCGGGAAGTTTGTCGTTTTCTAAGAAGCTGGTGATGGGGTCCATCCATGAGGGGCCTAGCCTTGATAGGTGCAGAGTGACCGCCGGCTCCCTCATCATACCTTGGATGAGAGATCGGTTACCTTCTCCTGGTTTGGTGCTGGCCAGTTTTGATAGGAGATCTGCCCGTGTGTTTCTTTCTCTGGGCACGTGGTGGATCGTGACCTCTTCAAACTTTTGGCTCAAATCCTTGACTTTTTCCAAGTACTTTTGTAACAATGAGTCTCTGGCTTGGTAGCTCCCGTTTACTTGGGAGGTGACGACTTGTGAATCGCTGCATATTTCCAACCTCGTTGCTCCGACTTCCATTGCTAGGGCTAAGCCTCCTATGAGGGCTTGTATTCTGCTTAGTTGTTCGAGACGGGAAATTCAAACCTGACTGACTGCTCGTATACGACCCCGGCTGGGCTTTCCAGAATGACCCCGGCGCCCCCGGACGTCTGGTTGGAGGCTCCGTCCACGTGGAGCTTCCACCGTGCGCTCGTTTCTTCGGTTGGATCTCCCGTTATTTCTACTAGAAAATCTGCCATCGCTTGCGCCTTGATTGCTTGCCGGGGTTCGTATCGTATGTCATATTGAAAAAGTTCAATGGACCAAGTCATCATCCTTCCCGCCAAATCGGGTTTTTGAAGTACTTGTTGGATTCCCTGGTTTGTTCTTACGACAACCTGGTGACCTTGGAAGTATTGTTTTAACCTCCGTGAAGAGGTCAAGAGTGCTAGAGCTAGCTTTTCCAGTTTGTTGTACCTTAGTTCTGCCCCTTGTAGGGCTCTGCTCACGAAATAGACTGGTTGTTGAGCCCTCCCTTCTTCTCGCACTAGAACTGCGGCCAGGGCTTCTCCTGTTATGGCGAGGTATAGATATAATGGCTCCCCAGCCTTTGGCTTTCCAAGCACAGGGGGTGCCGCCAGGATTTCCTTGAAGTGTCTAAAGGCTTCCTCGCATGCGGGCGTCCATTCGAATGCTATCCCTTTCTTCATGAGGTTAAAGAAGGGCAGGGCCTTGGTTGCCGAAGCTCTGAGAAAATGGGATAACGAGGTCAGTCGCCCTGCCAATCTCTGGACGTCCTTAATACAACCCAGGCTCTTCATCTGGAGTATCGCTTGGCATTTCTCCGGGTTAGCTTCTACCCCTCTTTGGGTTATCATGAATCCTAGGAACTTTCCAGCTTCCATGGCGAAGGCACATTTGAGGGGATTGAGCCTCATGCCGTGTTGTCAGAGAGACGCGAATACATTTGCCATGTCATTCAGGAGGTCGTCGGGTCACGTTGTTTTCGCGAGGATGTCGTCTACATAGACTTCCACTGTCTTGCCTATGAGGTCGTGGAATATCTTATTCATCAGCCTTTGGTATGTTGCCCCTCCGTTTTTTAGGCCGAATGGCATTACCTTATAATAGAAGGTTCCCCCCAGCGTTATAAACGCTGTTTTGTCCTCGTCGGGACGGTGCATCGGTATCTGATTGTAGCCGGAGTAGGCGTCCATGAAGCTCAGATAACGGTAGTCCACCGCAGCGTCGACGAGTGCGTCTATGTTAGGGAGGGGGAAACAATCTTTAGGGCATGCCTTGTTAAGGTCGGAGTAGTCTACGCACATTCTCCATTTGCCGCTGTGCTTCTTTACTAGAACTACATTCGAGAGCCATGTCGAGTAGTCTAGTTCTCGTATGAAACCTACTTCTAGGAGGCTGGCCGTCTGCCTGGCCACTTCCTCTACCCTCTCCCGCGACATCTTTCTCCTCCGTTGGGCTACCGGGCGTGCTTTCGACTTGATGGCCAGGTGGTGTGACATAATTTTGGGGTCTATGCCCGGCATGTCGGCCGGTGTCCACGCAAACAAATCCCCATTGGCCCTGATCATTTCTACCAAGGGCTCCTTCAATTCATGTGGGAGATTCCTGTTGACGAACGTGAATTTTTCCTCCGTGTCGCCGACCATGAATTTTTCCAGGTCCCCCTCTGGTTCCGGTCTGGGTTTGTTGTCTACTCTAGCGTCCAGGTCAGCTAGGAACACCCCAGACGCCTCTTTGGATTTCTTCCTTAGGGAGAGGCTGGCGTTGTCGCAAGCGACTGCCGTCTCAAGGTCTCCTCTTATGGACCCTATAGATCCGTCATCGGTAACAAACTTCATGACTAGCAGCTTTGTGTTGATTATCGCTTCAACATCGTTAATCGTCTTCCTTCCCAAGATGATGTTGTAGGCGGTGGAATCTCGGAGGACCACGAACTCGGCCATCGCTGATCTTCGGCCTTGAGCCTGTCCCACTGAGACCGGCAGGGATATTACTCCATCAGGTTTGATGAAGTGGTCGCCCAACCCAATGACCCCGTGCTGGTGAGTCGACAGGTCGGCGTCCCTTAGCCCTAGTGCGTCAAACACGTTGCGGAACATGATGTTCGAGTCTGCCCCCGTGCCAACAAGGATTCGTTTGACGAGACCGGTTCCCACTCTGGCCGTGATGACCATGGGTGGGTTTTCAGGGGCCTCGTCGAACCACTGGTCTTCCGGGCCGAAAGAGATGGAAGGGGGCTTCTTAGAGCTTCGCACCAGCGAGGAGGAGACTGCCAAGACCTTAGCATCTTTCTTGTGCGCCGATCGTGACCTTGGCGCGGCGTTTTTGGCTGTCACTACGTTTATCACAGTGAGGTCGTGATCTCTGTCTTCTGGCTCTTGTCGTCGCTTTGCCGACCGGGTTTTGCCTTTTTCGTCTTGGTCGCGATGACACCTCCTGGGCTCCCTTATGAGATGGGAGAATTCTGTTAGTTTACCCTCCCTTATCGCTTGTTCTAGTGCATCTTTCAGGTCAAAACAGTCCTGTGTTTGGTGATCATAGCCCTTGTGATAGTCACAGTAGAAGTTCTTGCTTCCCCCCGTACGGTCCTTGAGTGGTCGGGGCTTCGACAGGATTCCTTTCTCGGCAATTTGCTGATAAACTTCCATGATGGGAAGAGTGAGCGGAGTGTAGTTGGTGAATTTCCTAACCCGGGGGAATGCCCTGGGTGCCTTGTTCGGCGCTCCTTCTCTGGCTTGCTCTTTTTGTCTTTCTCCGTTACCTTGTTGCCTAGGTTGGTTGTAGCCGGAGTGCCGTTTATTGGCAGCCACGACTTGGCTGACTTCCTCGTCATTTATGTACTCCTTGGCTACCGTTTGGATCTCGTGCATCGTCCAAACTGGTTTCGTGGTAAGTTGCTTTTGGAAGTCCTCGTTGAGGAAGCCGTTCGTCAGACAAAGGCTGGCCACCGAATCGGTTAGGCCGTCAATTTCCAAGCATTCGTCGTTGAACCGGTCCAGGTATTTTCTGGTCGGCTCTCCCTGTCTCTGGGTTATCCCCAGAAGGTTGATCGGGTGCTTTGCCTTTGCTATTCGTGTTGTGAATTGGGCTAGGAAGGCACGGCTGATGTCCGAAAACCCATAGATGGACCCCTGCGGGAGGCCGTTAAACCATCTGATCGCGGGTCCTGCCAGGGTCATCGAGAAGGCTCAGCATCTCACCTCGTCCCCTACTCCCTCCAGATTCATCCTAGCTTCGAAGGCTGTGAGGTGTTCCAGGGGGTCTTGAGTTCCATCGTACCTCATGTCCGTTGGTTTGTCGAAGTGCTTCGGCAACCGGACTTCGAGGATGGATCGGTGGAATGGGGTGGCGCCCATTATCACGAGTCGCTGTGTCCTCTCGGACCTCTCTTCCCTGTCTTCGCGATCTCGTCCCGTGTAGTGCGTTTCCTTGCCTCGGGAGTAGATGATTGTGTCATTTCGTCTTCTCAGGATGGGTGACTCTTCTCGAGTGCTCTCCGCTTCCGTTCGGGATGCGGAGGCGTGTCGTAGACGACTTCGGTGGGAGTCTCTCTCTCGGCTTTCAGGAGATGGGGAGTAGCTAGGATCGGCGGTTTGTCGGTCGTGCTCCTGGTCGGCCAGCTGCCGTTCCAGGTTCTGGACCCTGTGGCGTAGCTCCTACATTATTCTGGCGCTGTCGCTGCCAGTTCCTCCGAAGGGTCGCGTTCTTGTGTGTGGTTCAGTGCGTTGTCGGGGGACCTTCGCCGTTCTCTTGGCGAGGCGACGGAGGCTGCCCCCTCTGCTCCGGCTCCTTGGCCTTGGTCTCCGGCGCCCGGCACGACGTCCATTTAGGCGTCCCCACAGACGGCGCCAATGTTCGGTTGTGCGGTTGCCGGACGGTTCGGGTGGAATATGTGGAACTGGGAACGCTTCAATCACGATCGTGCTTGGATCCGGTCTGCCGGGTAGCCGAGCTCTCGTTGTGGAAGGAGGGGGTGTCACCTGCAAAGACACTCCGACGCTCTAGTCAGTTAGTGTGTAGGTGAGAAAATGGGTTAGGTGGAATGTGTGATGTACCTTGAGGGAGGGGTAAGACCCTCCCCTTATATACTATCTTAGATGTGGGTCCCACGAGGACAGAACCCACCTTCTTCGAAGCTTTCTTGTACAGCTGTGGTGGCCAGCTATTCCGGACGCGTGTGCGGGTTGGATACGGGCGCATCATCCGACCGTTCAGGTCGGGTGGTAGGTGGGTCGGGTCGGCCCAAGTCCCCTTTTGGGCCAGGCCGTAACATAATTAAAGGACAAAGTCAGACAAAAAAGAATTAGAATAAAAACAAAAAATATAATATAAAATTATGAATTAATTTTATAATGATGAAATATTTGAATGTAGTTAGTAACGAGATATTGTGCCAAATTTAAACTTATTTGAAGAAATTTTCGGTAATTTTTACTAGAGATTAAGAGATGAAGTAATAATAGTAAGAGTCGTATGCAATATGCTTTATAAATAGATCAAATATATAGTAGTAAGAGTATAATATAATATCTATAAGTAGATCAAATAGTATAAAATTTAAATATTTATAACAAAAATTTACTTATAATTATTATGATATTTTTAATGTATATATTTATTGAATTTGATTTATAATTTATGTTTTAATTGAATAATAATAATAATAATAATAATAATAATAATAATAATAATAATAATAATAATAGGTAAGAGTTTTTTATTTTTATTCTTTTTTTAAAATATAATTGATTGATTCTCATATATTGTTATGTGTTTAGAAATATTTATATGATATTATTAATAAAAATAAAAAGGTTAAATTTATTTTATAATGAATTGATATCAATTTTTGTAGATTATAAATTGATAAATAGATAAATTTTTTTCTTTTTTGGTATTGATAAATAGATAAACTTATTGAGTTGGATAAGCTACCCTGCATAAGATGCGTTCTTTTTGTTTTCTTGGGCAATGTGGACAATTGGACATCTCTCGTTGTTTTTTTTTTTTTTTTTGGGACCTGGTGTAGGCCGGGCACCCGGCCCACACACTAACAGAACCGAGCCCCACGCCCGCCCGCCTAGCTATCCTAATTCAAACAACAGATTACCTCTCTCTCTCTCAACTAACCACTCTCACTTAACGCACTAAACCAGAAGAGGCTAATTCCAGAGCTAACGACTCGAGAAAAAGAGGATGACTCTGAATCAGGTTGGCTAAAGGCGGAGACCCAGTTCGCTCCGGCTCTCCGGAGAAGAAGAAGGACGGAATTGCTCCCCTGTTCATTCCCTTTTAGGCGGATAGTTTTTGAGGAGCGCTACTCCGACTCTCCGAAGCTAGGCTGCTTGAAGCCGCTTGCGAAAAAACAGCTCCGATAATAATGATGCCTAGATAAGCGGCACTTTGGCATAGGAGGAATCTGATGGGATCACTACAAGCTTGGGTGGTTTGATCCTCTATGCGGTAATGGTGCCTTCCCTTCCCAATTGCTCCAATCCTTCATCCCCTTAACCTGCCAATTAACCATTCCTTATCTTTTTCTTAAAATAAATATTATTTTGTATAATAATAATAATAATAATAATAATAATAACAATAATAATAATAATAATAATAATAATAATAATATATACTATTAGTTTTGGTTTTTTTTTTTGACTAAGATCCAATTCTCGAAAGGAAGATCTTATCTTCGGTTTTTTAATATATATATATATATATATATATATATATATATATATATATATATATATATATATATGTGTGTGTGTGTGTGTGTGTGAGAGTAAATAGTTATTTATATATATATAATATAGATCTGGCCATGCTTGCAAAGTGAGCTCTATTGACTGCTCTAACTATGCATTCAGGTTTGATGGTGAGAATTTTGGAGAAGCAGTCCAATTCTTTCTCTTCTGATGATGTCTGCAATTTGAGGCGGGGGAGTTGTTGGCCAAATAGCAGGAAGTTGATTTTTGAGTTTCAGAGCTGCTAGTGAATGAGCCAGTCTGTTTCTTTCTCGAGGGGTCCAGGTGAAGCCACAGTTTGAGAGTCTTTTTTGAATAGAAATTATGTCTTGAATGATTGGGTCTATTTCTCAAATTGTATCCCCTGACTTGAGAGTCTGAACAATCTGCAGACTATCTGTTTCAATGATGGCTCTTTGAATATTTAAATTTTCCACTAGAATTACAGCTTCCCTTAATGCTTGTGCCTCTGCTGATAGGATTGAGTTTGCTTGAATCACTGTTGTAGATCCCCCCAGGAGTTTTTCTGTATGGTCTCTGATCACTGAAGCTGTTGCCCCTGACTTAGTTCCAATGGAAAAAGCAGCATCAGAATTTACCTTGAACCAGCTCTGAGGAGGAGGTCTCCAAATGACAGGTAATGATCTCCCTTTGTTGTCTTCTCTGACTTTGGAGATGTTTTCTTTTATTAGGCTATTGTATTCTTTCTCTATTATTCTTGCATGATTGATGGTAGACTCTGGGTTAGGCTCTATGTTGTTGTACACATAGTTGTTTCTAGCCTTCCAAATTGTCCACATAGTGATGCCAATTCTACTCCAATTCTGGTCCGCTTCCGTTCTGTTGGCTTCTTTACACTTTATGTACATTTGTTGTAGCCATTGTCCCACTGATCTGACGTTTTGGTTTGTTGGCGTGCATTGTGACTGTGAGCCAAACCACACTGCTCTAGTCCAATCGCAGAGCAGGAGAGTATGTTCTCTGGTCTCTTCCTCTTGCGCACAGATCGGGCAAACATTATTTGTCAATAATCTCTTTTTTTTTAAATTTGCCCTTACCGGTATGATGTTGTGTGCGACCTTCCACAGGAACATTTTGATTTTTTGGGGTGCCTTTATGTTCCAAATCCCTTCCCATAGTTCTTCGAACACTGAGCTTGATGATGGGCTATAGTAGTGACTTCTTTCGTCTTCTTCTTTTTTTGCCGCATAGTACCCTGTTTTGGTTGTGAATTCTCCATCCTTCCTGAAGGGCCACAATAATCTGTCCTCCTTAGAGAGCTTGCTTACTGGAGTTTGGAGTATTTTTTCTGCTACAACTGGGGGGAAACTCCTTTGGATTTTCGCTCTATCCCATTCTCTCGTTGTTTATGAAAAAGTATATCTTCCAAAATCTTAACTAAACGGCCCAATATGAACGGCATGAGAATATGGCTAGGTAGAGGTTAACTAAGTGGGCTGTAGAAGACCTCTGAACTCACATATGGAAGTTTTAAAAAGTGTCAATGATATGAGGCATGAGGGAGGCTTTTGAGTACAGCCAGAAGAAATAGTATTTCAAAAGAAAGAAAGTGATAAATATTAAATAGAATTATCCACCATAAGGTTGGGTGACTTTTAATACAGATGGTGCTATGAAGGGAAGTACCAAACAAGCAGGTGTGGAGGGCTCATAAGAAATGAGGCTGGCAAGTGGGTTGCTGGTTTTTCTTATCATATTGGAAGATGCTCAGCCTTCAACACTGAGATTTGGGGAATCAAATAGGGACTTGAAATAGCTACGATAATGGGAATAAAGAATATTATTGTAGAATATGACTCAAAAGCAGTGATAGAGGTGCTCAATAGCAAAAGAAACCTCAATAATCGTCCAAATGGCTTAATCAGAGACATCAACAGATGGAAAGATAAGAATTTAAATATCCATTTTGTGAATATTTTTAGAGAAGGCAACCGATGTGCCGATTGCCTAACACGAAAAAGTGTAAATTTAGAATTAGGTCTCCACTTTTGGGACACTCTTCCTATAGAAGTAGTCCAGTTACTAGTAGATGATGAATAAGGAGCATCTCTACCTCGTATAGTTAGTGTGTAATCTTTTTCCTGGGCTTAGGCCCCGTTTACTACACCAAAAAAAAAGAGGTTAATAGTTAAATTAGTCTTTAAAAGATAAGGTATTTTTTTAATTTGTCTTTGAAAGATTTTTTCAATCAAATTGATCTTTTAAAGATTACGAATTAATTATATATATCCTTCAGTTACTCCATTCACAATTTTCGTAACGATTAATGATGTTAAATATTAATTGATGGCATACATGACACATAACATGTTCAATTAGACGTTAACTAAATATGTTTATGAAAATCTATCAATTTAGTCACTAGGTTATATTGGGAATATGATTTTTGTAATTGAGAAAAATAACTAAATTAATAAATTTTCATAAATATATATTTGGTCAATATCCAATTAGATGTATTAGGTATTATATATGTTATCAATTAACGTTTATGATTAATTCGTAATCTTTAAAGGACCAATTTGATTAAAAAAAAATTCAGGAAAAAATTTAAATAATGTCTTATCTTTCAATGACTAATTTGACTATTAACTTGACTATGTAGCTACCAAAATCTAAATTCTCAACCACATATATAAAATCTGTAAGAGAAATTATATATATTGATATTTTAATTGATCAAAAAATTAGAAGGGATAAAAATTTTATCTTTTGTATAATTATAAAGAAGAGTGCTAGGAGCTAACAATTTTTGTGTTTTGTAATCTCAATTGGCCATCAATAGTGTTTTTAATGGTGGGAGATCACTTACTTTTCTTTAAATGGTTAAGTGTTGGCCACAAAATACAAAAATTGCTAGTCCCCTAAACTTTCTCAATTAAAAAAGATTGTATAAAAAATATAAAAAAATGCACGCCAATTAAAATTAAAAAAAATTATACTTGTATAATTTTTTCGACCTTTTTATATATTTTTTTATAGTATAAAAGATAAATCTTTTTATGTTTTATCACTTTCTCTCAATCGCTTTTAATACTAGAAATAGAAAATATAGACAAAAATATATATAAAAATAGTGTTTATAACATTCTTCCAAAATATGCGATACACTAGGGTTCAATAGAACAAGAATATATGACAGGAAAACTATTTTGGTAGGCATGATTTTAGCAACTATATTACGCACTATGGACATTCTCCCGTGCTGCATGGCTTTAATCAATGGGATTATATATATTGTGTGTCTATACTTTATCAACAAATCAACATCTCTAATTCAGGTAAAATCACCCAAAAAGATTTTGTCCAAAATTTTGCTGCCAATGTCCTATTCAGGAATCAATTAGATGCATAATTTTTCATTCTCAAATATGTACATCAGAATGTGACTTTGTCCTCCAACTACAAAACCCTAATTAACCTCCTTATGCATGTCCTTTATGTCTATAGAATTATGGTGCTACACAGAAAATGTCTGGGTGTCTGTTGCTGAATGCGTAAGTGAAATGTTGCTTTTTAGTCTTCTTAATTATGAGAAACACTCAGGGAGAAAACCATGTGAAAGTTAGCATCTAAATAGAGAGACAAAATTCTCACATTTTTTTCCCTAAAACATTCAGTATTATATTGGAGGAAGATGATTAACTCTCTCTTTCTCCTTTGGAATAAATAAAATAAAGTTGATCGTCTGTGACAAGGAATATGCTATTAGAATATTATTGGTATAATAATAAAATATAAAAAAATGTTAGAGGATCATTAAAATTATTATTTTTTATCATTGATTAATCATCATATTTAAAAGTGTGAGTTAAAATATTTATTGAATTACTAAACTAAAAGAATTGTGTTGATGACTAAAATTGATGGTAAAAAATAATAAATTCTTATGATTTTTTAGCATTCTTCTAAATTATATGAACATACAAAAAAATACTTTTTTAGGTTTAATTACTCTGTTAGTTTTTATAGTTTTATTAAATTTGTAATTAGATCTTTTTATTTCTTTTTTTACTTGAATCTTTATACTACTTTTAATTTTGTAATTAGGTCCTTTTGTATGTGTCAAAAGCGTTAAAATTAATGAAATATTTTTCTAAAGAAATATACGATCAAAAATCTAATTAAGTTCTTAATTGTGAGTACTTTTAATTTATAGAAAAATATTTCGTTAATTTTAACATTTTTTATACTAACAAAGTAATAATTACAAAATTAAAAATAATATAAAAATTCAATTAAAACAAAATATAAAGATTTAACTACAAATTTGATAAAATTATGAAGACTAATAAAATAACTAAACTTACTTTTAACATGCAAATTAAAACTGATTTATGATGATAAGCTAAACATATTATCCAATGTCTTGGTAATTTCATCATGTGATAATCTTTTTTTTAATTAATGTTGTTAAATATGATTTTTTACGATATAAATTATTTTTCACATATTTGTCTTAATCTTACTTAAAAATATATGATAAAAAATTATATTTAACATCAAGTAAAAAAATAAAACTATTCATTTAATTTCCTTTGTTTATTGCATAGTAAAAGGATTTATTGTGTTTTTTTATATAATCCTCCAATTTCGACTATTGCACTTTATTTATATATTTCTTTAATTTTATATCTACTTTTAGTCTGTTATTTTTTATGAAGAAAAAAAAAAGTGTTGGTATCCATAGACTCATTTTTTAACGTATGAAAAAGTTGGATGTTTTTTTTTTTTTGTATGTTGAAAATGGACTAATTATGTATAATTGTAGATGAGTGAACGCTGCAAGAGGAGCAGACCTAACATGCAGGTAGCGTGTTAAGCCAGCACACAGGATACGTGCTACAACATGCAGGTGGCGTACTTCAACACGCAGGTTGCATGGTTGACATATGACACGTACGTACTGATTGGATGTTCAATTCATGACCTGCATGTGTGAGGGATTCCTGAGTTATTCGAAAATTCTGCCTATAAATACAAAGTTCGTTATTATTTTACTTCATTTTGAGAAGATTTGTTTTAGTGTTGGTGGTGCAATGAAGGATATTGCAAATATACTTGTGTATTATAACAGTGAGATTATATGAAATGCACATACATGAGGGTGTGAGTTTTGTATATAAAAATCTATTTTTGTCTGTGATTTCATGCACTATGACATTTGCAAAGTTACAGTACGGTCAGTGGCGGATCCACGGGGGGACCTAAGGTGGCCATGGTCCCCCCCAAATTTTTTTAAAAAAAATAGTAAATAGTAATAATTAATAATATTAAATTTTTTATATATAATATTAAAAAAAATATAAGTTACAAAATTTTATAAATTAAAATAACTAAAAACTGCACTATGTATTGGATATTTGAATTATTGTTGTTCTTGTTAACAAATAGCTCATTCTAATAATTAATAAAAATGGTTCTATTATACTAGCCCAAGCCCATACTATTAATTAAAGTAATCCTAGTACATTTTTCAAATATTTATTTCAAACTATCATAGACATAGCGTCACTTTTCTCTCTCTTTTAGTGATTCCCAAACTTTTGGTCTTCTACTCTTCTCATTTTAATTTTCTTTCCATACCAAAACAAGACATATGAAGAAAAACCATTGAAGAGAAGTGAACAACAAAATATTAACCATTGAATGCACAACAAAGATTCAAAGAGGTATATTTCAATTTTTTTTAAGTTAATGACAATGTCAAGTATTATTTACATTATTTATTTAAAATAATTAATTTATTTTTTTTTATAATGGACAGTGTTCAAAGATTGAAGTGAGGACAAAACTCAATAGAATTATTTTTTTGTGAGACTTGGAACAAAAAATAATCAGGTAAATCAATAACTTTATTTTTGGTTATTATATATTTGTGTTTCTAAAATTATTTGTTATTGCTCAATAGGTTTAATATTTTTTTTAAGAAAATAATATATATGCAATTATTTTTGTTTTTTTTTTGTTAGATAGTTCAAGTTAAGTTAAAAATGTCAAAGATGAAAACAATTCACTCATTTTTCAAGAGAAAAGAGAGAATATATGATGAACAAAATTCAGCTTCAGATTCTTTGAGTAATGTTCAAAATATTATTGAACAACCTGTGACACAACTTGTTGAGTAAGATATTCAACCCCCTGCTTCCAAAATAGCAAGGACTGAAATAGATCAAGTTAATATTGATACATTGATGCGTGATCCCGGAAAGCGTCCGCAAATTTGGAATTATCCTATCAATCAACAAGATGAAATTCGTAGAGCATACATAAAGTTTGGACCATAAAGTTTTAGTATGTAGTTGAACATTGACTTTTATATAATATAATTACTTTTTTGATATATATGCTACAAATCATATTTTGTTAATTTTTTGTTATATTTTATATTTAATTGGCCCCCCTCTTATAAAATTTCTGGTTCCGCCACTGAGTACGGTCCTATCAAAGCATAGAGACTGATATCTTAAATAAGGATGGTAACGGATTCCCATGGAAGCGGGGACATGTCCTCCACCTCCCGTCCCTGCCCCGTCCCCACCAAGGGTAACGGGGACCTCATATTCACAGGGGACCTGGATATCCACGGATATCCGCAGATTTTACAAATTGTACAAATAAAGATTCAAATTCACTACAATTGTACAAACAAAGATCCAAATTCAAAAAAATTAACAATAATTGTACAAACAAAGATTCAAATTCAATAAATTAACAGTTTTAAACAATTTCAATCATAGAAAATTAATAATTGAACAAATTCTAAATTTTCAATAAAAATTCAATAACAATTGCACAAATAAAAATGCAAACTCAAGAGATTAAAAATTTTAAACAATTTCAAACATTGAACAAATTCTAAATCCTAAATGTTGAAAAAAAAACAAAAAAAACTAATGAGAGAAAGGGACTTATTGATGCAACGACCACGACGAGGCTGTAGGAGGCAGCGACGATGAGCGGCAAAGAGGCTGTTGGAGGCAGTGACGACGCTGCTGGTGGCGGTGATGATTTTCCTGAAGGCGACAACAACGAGGAAGTCCGATTAGGAGACTACGTTGATGATGAACAAGCATGGAGCAGAAGGTGGCGACGCTGTTGAACGAACGCGGTGCAGAACACAACGATGATGAGGGGGCGACAGTGAGTGAGAGGGCGGTGATTTGCAGTGTGAATAAGTGAGGGTGGCAGTGACCAACGATAAGGCTTGTGAGCGGAAGAGACGCAAAGAACCTTGGAGTGGTTGGCGAGGTGACAAGGCAGGAGGAAGACAGCGACGACACTGTTGTTGGAGATGAGAACCAGCAGTTGGAGGTAGAGGAAGAAGGAGGTGACTAGGTGAGGTAGCTGGGTGAAGGAGATAGTGAATCTCCTGTGTGAGGAAGTGAGGCTGAGATATATATATATATAAGGGTATACATGTAATTTTATATTTGCAGGTATTATACCGGTACCCAACGGGCGGATACCTCTTCCCCTGCCCCCGCCCCATTTATTAGACGGGCACTCGTACCCGCCACCCACGGAAAAAAACGCCCCCATATCTGCTCCTCGACGAGTAAATTTCCGCGGATACCCGCCCTGCAGGAAAAAATTGCCATCTCTAATATTAAAGAAGGTGAGCAATATTCTGTGCAGAAATTCTGCTATAGTATTTGACGGCCTAATACAATTTGATATTATGTCCATCATTAACGAAGCAAGTATGTAGCACATGTTTTATATTCATTAGAAAACTTAAATGCAACCGCCACAGGTTAAGTTGTATGTTGAGTTTGAATATATAGCTGGCGACGAGATTTAACATGACTCAGATATGAAAGATGATAGAGCTGATGTATACGAAGGAAAGAATAATGATAGCAAAGAAGACTTCGAAGCTAACTACGAAGCCGGTGACAAGGATGAGGATGGTGACAGGCCAAGTGAGGCAGTCGTGGAAGGTTCCACGCGCAGTCAGTCAACCTTTCGATGTTTCACCTTTTATGCGTAGCTTGGATCTTGACGCCATGCATGTACCGGAATTTCCTGAATATGCAAACATAGGTACGTGAGGAGTGAGTAATATATTTTCTTAATTTATATTTTTGATAGATTGATGAGTGATCATTTATTTTTTCTGTAAGTGTTGCTATTTCTAAGGACGGTGAGTTTAGGATCAAGATGGAATACAATTCTATACAGTCAATGGTCGCGACAATTAGGAGTTACATGATCTCTAGACGTTTAGAAGAGTTGATGACACTGTGTATGAGTTCGAACCATAGATATTCTATGCGAAATGCAAGGCGTATGGCCATGGATGCGACTTCCTTATTCGAGCTAGCTTGATTCGGAAGAAAGATTGTTTGGAGATAAGGAGATACAATGGGAGGCACACGTACACCATGGGAACGATTTTAGATGATCATTCCAAATTAGACTCAAACATAGTTGCGAATGCTATAAGGCCATTGGTTGAAACCGACCCATCCCTAAAGGTGAAATTTATAATTATGGAAGTCCAGTCCAGCTTCAACTACACCATCAGTTACCGTAAGACTTGGTTGACAAAGTAAAAATCGAAAAAGAAACCTACCAAACTTTGCCAATGTTGTGCATGATAATGGTTCGGAAGATGCTTGATTCGTTTGTCCAAATAGAAATATGACTCCTATATAATGAAATTAAAGAGATAGACAGTATCAAGATACTTCATCAGATATTCCAGAATTTTAATTCATGCATTAGAGCATTTCAACATTATGGTTGCGTTTGTTTTTGAGAATAGAACAAGACACGGAGAACGGGATAAGATAAGACATTGATGGATAGAGACACAAAATTTTGTTCTTGTATTCTGTTTGGTGATAAACTAGAACAAATTATGAAAATCCAATTTATTTTCATTTTTTTCATTCAAAAAATTTGAGATGAAAAATATAATAATAAAAAATATAATTATGAAAAACTAACAAGAATAATGAAAGAAAAAATGAAAAATAAGTTGTGTCTTTTGTTAGTATTTCCGTGTCCTTCCTGTCAGGATGAACATAAAATACATTAATTCAGTGTTTTTGGACACATTGTCTCTGTCTATGTCTCTTTTATCAAACACAATTTTGTCTTTGTATCTTTGTTTTCAGTGTCTTATCTCTATAAACAAACACAGCCTATAAGTCTTTGGTTCATGTCGACGATACACATCTTTATGGAAATCATCCCAAATGTGAATATTAAATAAATACACCACTTATTTTTTCATATAAAAAAATAATTTCTGACATATACACGTGTATATGAGTATATATCTTTTTTTAAAAATGAAAGGAAAATGATGTTTACAGTCAGCTTACCTACCAAACAAAAACAAAGAATTAAAATTTGATTGATATGCTGTTTCTTGTTAGTTAAGCATAGGTCACATCCCGCACTATGAGTCTATGACGGACAAAGTTGAAAATATCTAATTGTCTCGCATTATCGCATAAACCAAAACCAAGATGTGATCCATCAAACTCAAATGACAAGAATAAGATTATTGTGGGACCCATATTAGGTCCATGAGATTACAGGGCCTCAGATACTAATCTTTTGATCATAAGGCCCGTATTCGATCGGTATTTCTCAACCACACGTGACGTGAGTGAAACACAACATCTCGGTTCTACTTCCACAAGTTACCCGTGGCTCCAACACTATGTCTTGTTGGGGCACATACATAAGGGCCCAAAAGGGATGGGACCACTGTTCTCGTTACTAAAGCCCAATTCAATCCAAACAAAGTTGAAAATGAAGCAATTTAGTTACTTGGTCCCTAAACACCTCCTCCTTTTTCAGATGCTGGAAATCAGGTGCCGTAAGTAACAATTTATTTACGATGCACGTCTTTTGGAACTTGTAAATCAATGCACTTGTTCAAATAATTCATAAAAAAACATAACTGCTAGGGTGTTATTCATGCCGCGAATTTCGCGCAAAAATAAATTAATGTTCAACTAGTTGACCATAGAGAATAAGCAAGAGTTGCAAAAAGGAAATTCACCTTGATTCTACGGAAAGTCACACATTTATTTCACCTTTAGTTTTTACCCTTTTTTTTAATCATGTATAGTTTTTAGAGTAAAGTAAAATTTTAGCTCAAATACTTTAGTCTTTAATAAATTTTTAATATTTTAGATAAATTATTTCATTTATAAAATTAATTTATTTTATAATAATTTTTAATTCTTTTATAATAAAAAATTTTAAAATTTTAATTAAAATTATATTTATCCGCCGCATATATATTGAAAATTTTATTAAAAACAGACTCATCTATCTTACAAAAGTAATTATTCCAATATAAAATTTAGGTTTACTACAGACCAAGTGTTTATTCTAATTTTTATCATATTTCTACAAAAGAGGGACCAATTCCCGATCCGCAATCTCTCATGGAGGCTGCAAACTGCAACACAAACAAAAATCTATTGTTCCCATTCTTCGACGTGCAGTGTACACGCTTCTATTAGATCTTGCCCATAGCCACTTCCCAATTGATTTTCAAAGGGACGCCGGAAATTTTAAAATTACGATCTTGCTTTTTTGGGGGTTTTTATTGTTTTTGTGGGTGGGGGGTTTGTACGGATTGACTAATGAGTTGGGCATCATCTTTGATGATTTTCTTGGAGTGAATTTATATATAATTTTCTATAAATTCTTTTACAACAAATATTTTAGATATGACATATGTATCAGTTTGAAGCAGATAATGATAAGAGTGAGAGGCATTATTTGTACATGAAATGTCCTGGTAAGAAAAAAAAAAGGAAGGGATCTTTTCAATTTTTTGTTTCATTTAAAAGAGTAAAATATAATTTTTATTATATATTTTATAGGTAGGATAAAAAAATAAAAAATAATTATTAAAAAATTATACATCACATTTTATGTTTTTAATTAAAAAAATTGAGAAGATTTATTTCTAAAAAAAATTAATGATTAACATAAAGATAAAAATTGAAATAAAAAAATAAATTAAAATTAAGAATAAAAAATAGGTTGTAATTAAATATAGAGAGAATTGTTCAATTTTTTATCTAATTTTTTTATGAAACAAAAAAGAGATTTTTTTCAATGAGCTATAACTTAAATAGCATAGTCTTTTTATACAGATCTATGGTGCGGTGAACTCATCCAAAATACAAAAAAAAAACATATTCCGAAATTTAAACCAAATTGAATATTTATAACTTATAGTTTCATCGTAAAACCTAAAAAAAAAATTTTACACCTTTAATTTCTCAATCTCAACTACAATAATGTATGAGGTATTTATAACTTTTTATTAAATTAAAATAAAAAATTTTAATTCCATAAATATAAAATTCAATTTAATAACCGAATAAACAAAATCAAAATATATTAAATTAAATTTAATATTTTAAAAATATAAACTAATAATTTTTAAATAATATTAAAACTTTTCATATCAAACTTGAAAAATCAGAGGAGCTGTTAGTAACTTAGTATTGTGATTTTGATAGATGGTGGTGTAGGAGTTGTGTCCTTAAGGCATCCATGAGCATGAGCATGTGCCATCTCTCTCTCTCTCTCTCCCACTATCATTATTCTTGTTCAGTACATCAAGATGCTACGCGGATTTCACCTTGGCCCGCCTCAGTTATATACCCCCAAGCACAAATAAATATCCAACGGCCATTGTTTATATTCTATTAATTATAAATGAATGGTATGTACGTGAATTTAGTGTATATCTAATGTTCCAGTTGGTTTTGTTGAGAGAATAATAGTCATTCTTAGGCTACGTTTTGAATGAGCTTCGTTGGCCCTTTTTAGTTTTTTCTCTCATTTTGGTTGTTGGGCTGTAAAGAAGTGATTGATTTGGGAGTGAAAGCGCGGAAAGTGGCAGATGCAGATTGTTATTATTGGTGTTTTTTGCCATTGATTGATGATCAGAGCAGGCCTAATCATAGGAATCCTGCGAATTATACGGTCACACAGATAATGCACGGGTCGACTCATAGAAGGCAAGTCAACCACAGCCGAAGCAATGAATCTTGGTGATTAGTATACTATAGAATTAATAAATGGAAAAGTAAAGGTAATTTGAAATCGAACGTGAGGGAGTAAAAAGACAAGAATATCCTTGGGTGTAATGTCGCTGTCACATTTGCAGGCGAGTCCAAATGGAGAGTCCCGAGTCCCCACACCCAGCCAGCTCGTTTTCACTTCCGCTCAACTCATTACTTACTTTCATATGTTCCGCATGCGCGACCCTTCTTCCTCTCCCTCTCCTCTCCCTAACCAAATTTGGCCAACTGCTTTACTACTCTCACAAACCACCTTACTTAATTAAAAAGAAATTTGGCCCCGTTGACTGGAAGTGGCGGAGGGGTAGATGGATGTAGCATTCGGGGCGGCGGTGGTGTTGGTGGCACTAGCAGTGATGATGAGAAGCTGCGAGTCAGATCCAAACGACGAGGCGTGCCTGAGGCACCTAGCGAAGTCGTTAGAGGATCCAAACAGGTCCCTACAGAATTGGATAGAAAAGAATCTGGAAAAACCCTGCAACGACTCACTATCCAACCTGCAAGGGGCAACCTGCAACAACGGCCGCATCTTGAGGCTCTCCCTCAACAACCTCTCTCTCAGAGGAACCATCTCTCCCTTCCTCTCCAACTGTACCTACCTCCAATCACTCGACCTCTCCTCCAACGCCCTCACCGGACCCATCCCTCCCGACATCCAGTCCCTCGTCAACCTCGCCGTCCTCAACCTCTCTTCTAACCAACTCCAGGGCCAGATCCCGCCACAGCTCACAATGTGCGCCTACCTCAACGTCATTGACCTCCATGATAACCTTCTCACTGGTCCCATTCCCCAGCAATTGGGCCTCCTCGTCAGGCTCTCCACCTTTGATGTCTCTAATAACAGGCTTTCCGGACCCATACCGCCTTCTTTGTCCAACCGGACCGGCACTCTGCCCCGCTTCAACGCTACCTCCTTCTTGGGGAACAAGGATCTCTACGGCTACCCTCTTCCGCCCATCAAGACCAGGGGCCTCTCTGTTTTGGCCATTGTTGGGATCGGGCTCGGGAGTGGCCTTGCCAGTCTCGTCCTCAGCTTCACTGGGGTTTGCATATGGTTGAAAGTCACGGAGCACAAGATGGCTCTCGATGAAGGCAAAATCAGTCAGCTCATGCCTGATTATTGATTCTTCAGTATATACTAATGCTCTCTTTCTTCCCAACATTCAATTCCATAATGTTCCAAATCCAAGGTATCTTTGATTGAACTTCATTCTTGTCCTCCAATCATGGATGCTATTCTTCGCCTCAACCCAACCCAACAAAAAAAAAAAAAAAGGAAAAGGGAATTTCCCTGTAGCTTTTTTTTTCTCTCTCTAATTTAGTGGTGAGGTGTGGCCTACCCCTTAATTTTCTCTTTCTTGGTACCTATGGGTCGTTTCAGATTGTTGTCTTTTACCGATCACGGGCCATGGGGGGCATATACATATAGGTAAATCTTTCTTTCTTTCCTCATGACTATTTTTAAGTTTTAACTAGTTCATTTTTCCCCCAACTCCGATTTTGATCGGTTCTTCCTTCAATTGTTGTTTAATTATTATAATTAGAGGTGCATAAATGGAAACAGCATCAAACACAGTTGCAGGGTGCAGCAGCCAGCATGGTAGCTTTAATTTTTGAGTTCCTTGATTTTCGTTATCTTTGTAAATTGTAACATTAAGTAAAAGGATGATGATGATGATGATTATAGTGCGTTGGTTTTGGTTGGCACATGGCACTATGGCAGGGGTGGTAGGGTAGGGTAGTGGTACGGCTACAGGAAGCGCCGTTTAACTGCGAACTTGTCTCTCTGCCACAATGCTATAACACAAACACCTAGACTGCAATTTTCTATTCTCTAATTTCTGATTTTCTATACTAAATATTTGTATTCAAAGTGCCGATTTTTTCCTTTTTCGCTGGTGGATTCAGACTCGTTTTCCACATAATAACTTATTAGCCCAACGTCAACATAGTTTCACGTGCCTATATATTTTTGTTTTTGAATTGATCGTAACAGCACATTATGAGATAATTTCACATTAAAAGTTCATCTATGTACGTAGCTTATTAATATCATTACGGGTAATTTTGTTGTTCATTCATGAATCGTATGAGCCAAATCACCTCTCAACCTTGTATTTTAATGAATTATGATGTCGGGCAATGAGTTAGCAAATTCAGATTTACATCCATAAAGTAGTGATAAGGAAGGGGGTTAACGTGAATCGGTAAATCCTGTGGTTCTCGTCATGAGAGACTGTGGGGTTGCTTATGTATTGACTGTTTTACCCTTCTTTCGTCCTGGTTTCGTAAGGAAAGTGGGCCTAGGCTCTCTGCTCGAGTATCTGTTCCTATGTGTTATGTGTGGAACATATCATATGCTTCCTCTTCTGAAAATACAGAACTTGCATTTGTTATTTCCTGACTACTACCATCTGTGATTTTTATATTTTTATTATTAGAGGGAAAAACTTGTTATTGGATAGTGAAAATCTCTTGTTCTTCCATTAATTTTGAATTTGAGCATAAACATAATGATCTGTGCATTAAACAGAAAAAAAATAATAAACAGCCATGCAAATCCATTCTTAAAAATTAGTGTCCATTTAATTTACGCCCTTCTAAAACATAAGAGTTAAAATGTACATGGTTCGTAGGTCATCGGGTTTAAACTTTAAACCGCAATTAAAAATTTTCTAATTACAAAATTTTGTCTTTTTGGGGTGTTGTTATTAACTTATTATCAACACTAATTCATTCTAAATTTTTCTAAAAAAGAATAAACATAACATAGCACGCATTTTCTACATTTGGTAGGGACTAGAAAGTGATGATCAATAATTTCACGGTTGCTTTTAAAACATAACTTATTAAACAAGTTCATAATATATATGAATTCAAATCATAAATGGCGGTGAAGCTCTGAAAGAGAAGGAGTCAAGGAGACATGATACGTCCCTGTTCCGAAACTCCAGGGATAAAACATTCAGAACCACTCCTAATTAATAATTTATAATACACATCACTGATTAGACTGAAGTGACCATTATTTTGTTTCATAGCAGATAATCCGTGATTTTGAAATCAACTAAGGTTTACTTGGGCAAAATTTTGTAGAGAGGTGTTTGTATTTTTTTAAAAGTATAAATATTTTGTTTTGTGTTTGATAAATAAAAAGTTTGTGTGTTTATATTTGTAACTTTTATAAATTATGGTGCTTTTGAAAATATCTAAAGAAGAAATTTTTAAAATTAGTTTGTGTTTATCAAAATTAAAAAATTTAATATAATTTTATACATTAATTAATATTTAAACTTAATTTTTATATTATTGTGTATTATAATATTTTTAAATTTTAAAAATCATTTTACTAAATACACTTATTATTGTTTATACTTATTAAAAGTAATTTTTAATTTAATTTATCAAAGAAAAATGCTACAACTTTTAAAAAATAAAAATTTTATCAAATTAAACCTAAATTATGTGTTTGTGCTATAGTTAGTAATTTAATTTAAAGAAGATATTAAATGCTTAATATTCGATGATATTCTACCGAAAGTAGTAAGGTGGTCAAATCTTCCTTTGGAGAAAGTCAAATGTGCTTTCATTCCATTCATTAAATGGTCTCCATGATTGGCATGGATAGCATCATGGTGTTGGGGCCTTCTATGTGTGTGATTTGGATTATTTGTTTTGTTGATTACTGTGTTGTCCTTACTCCTTAATATGGTGTTTAATTTATCAAAATAAATAAATAAATAAATTGATAACATTTAATAAATTTTAAATATTTAATTTTTATTTTAAAATATAAATGAGATAAATTAGACACTAAACTAAAAAAACATTATAGAATTGACCCTCTTTCCTTTCTCATAGGTAATGGAATTTTCTTAATTGTCACTGTGCTCATTATTCATGCGCTTCACACTACTACTTATATTTGCTACGATCACAACTCACAAGGAAAGTGCTTCTTTTTTTAATTCACTGTTGATTTCGACCCTCTTATAATGATGGTGCCACACTTATTGCCACTTGGCTTAGCCCACCACAATTACTTTCCAAAACGTGAACATGCATGACATCTTATATTGAGATTAATCACCCTCCTTATTTATATGAATCATGATACATAGCATGCACTTAGCTAGAGGCTCTTAAACATTCTTGAATTTTATCTTTTAATCATTCCTCCTGCTTCCAATACCATCATTTTGTCTTAACCACCCTTTTAACTTTTTTGGTTTTAATAATCTTTAGAGCTTCGAACCCATTGTGATCACCACATTCATCTAGCCTCTTAGCAGATCACATTCTAACACTAATTAAGTTGAAAGGTAAAGGTTTGCGTGATCATTTACGTTGACTCGGTCTGTTGGTGTATTTATGGCTTCACAAGAAAGATATGAATATATGGTAGAAGATAGCATGTAAAGAGAAAATTGATACAATATATGAGAAGAAAAGAAAGTAAATTCTCACTGAATAATAATAATAATAATAATAATAATAATAATAATAATAATAATAATAATAATAATAATAATAAAAAACAAAGATTTTTTTGTGTATTGTTTGGTTGGGTTTGTTAAACAATTTCATAGACAAAAAAAAAAGATACAAAATGAAAAATAATTTTCATACTATTTTCTTTTCTTTTACAAAACTTCACGATTGTGAATATGTTTTGGGTCAACAGTTGGTGGCTTGATGCTGCAAAAGCCTTTTTGACAGATATACTAACCTAGAATGGACCTGGTCCGAAAAGAAAAACTTCTATGCCAAGACCAAAATTGAGAAAACATGATGAGCATGAAGCCGTGAATGCTTTTCTCAGTTTTATGGGTTTCGTCGAAATCCATGAATAATTGGAAACAGAAATTTTTTTTCCCACGTGACAATAACAATTGTTGTGATGGAAACTTAATGACAAGCCACGGAAATCACATAGTACCAAGTCTGCAAGTGTCACTTGGAGAAGAGTGGAGAAGAATTAGAGAGAATAAGGATGAGAGATAAAGACTTATAAAAGAGAAGAAGAAATACTTACACTCATTATCTTTATAAAATGTAATTTTTTAGTTTTGTAGGTATTTTTTTCTCCTTCCATTCCTTTTTACTGTCACAACTTTAAGGACATTAGTCATGTGTTTATTTTCTTTGTTAAAATCATTTTTCTCCTCATTATCATAATTTTTCAATTATATCCTTATTTGACCTATTTGTACATTATTATTCTCCTCATATGGATTAATTTTGTCCGTAAAGTTGAAAATAGTAAAAACGTCCATGATATTTGAAGTATCCTCCTAAGTAACTTCTGAATTATGAGTGTTTTGTCATTAGATCAAGAGTTGATGAATAGAATCCTAGCTTTTTATTAAGGTGCATTTTGCTAATACTTCTCGAAGAAGTAAAATTAGACTAACTTCAAAAGTTTCTTTAGAAAATGACAGATATCGAAATTTGAATCATCATGAAACTTCTTAAAAATCGAAACATGAAAAATGGGATAAATCCACGAATGCTCATAAAGACCTACAAAACAGAAGAAATGCTTACCCTCTCATTGCCTCTATGGGATGTAATCTTTTAGTTTTGTAGATATTTTTTGCTCCTCTCACTCTTTCTTCTTGTCACAATTTCAGAGCACTAGGCACGTATTCACTTTTTTTAACAGCGTCATTTTTATCCCTTTTTTTATATTATAGAGGGGCAAAAGCCCAGACGAAAAAAAAATCTAATTACAAACTAAACGGGTTAAGATAACCCCTCTATCATCTTCACTCAAGATTCTCACTACCTCAGGGGGAGGTATATCCCAAAAAACAAACTCTGATTCTATCTTTAAGCTCATTTTTGTAAGGTAATCTGCACATCTATTACCTTTTTTATAATTTTGTACAAAGAATATGTTCCAGTCTTTCTTTCTCATGTCATTTATCTCTCTAACATTTGTATTGGGATGACTTTCCAGTTTCTTTTCTCCATTCAAAAGGCTGACCACTGCTGCAAAATCAATTTCCACCACCACTCTCTTGAAGCCCATGGTCCACGCTACATTGAGGCCATTCTTCACTCCCCAGAATTCTGCCAGAAATGTCGTTCCAACCCCTATCCTGTGGGTGAAGCCTGCAATCCACTTTCCTTCTTCATTCCCGAGGAGCCCGCCGCATCCAGTAACAACCGGTTCCCTTGTTCTGATTATCGTAATCTTTCAATTATACCCCTATTTGGCCCATTTGCACATCACTTTCTAATGCCTTAAACTTGGTCTCAATAGGTTTTTGCCCAAAGAGAGTATGTATCCAAGAACATGGATGACCAAAAACAGAAAACCCAATAAACTAATATGAGAAGAAAACCCAATGGGCCTCTTACTAAATAATATGTGAGTATGTACGATCGTAAGTTGACAACCATACACAAGTATTCTCCAATTCTAATAGAAATATATTAATTCTTGTTATAGAAGGACGAACCAACAAATTCCCATGAGAAAAAAAAACCAACAATTTAAATTGTTTTTTTTTGGAGAGAAGAAACAAAACTTTCAATTATAAAAAAAAATCAAACGATACTTACAAATCGTTGAAAAAGTATAAGATTTATATCTAATAAAGAATATAAATATCTATTATGATGAACTATAATATGATAAAAAAAAAAACACAATATTCAATTCTAAAGTATTTTATAAGTAGAAATAGAGACAAATTTAAGTCTTTTTTATTTATAAATTTACTCAGGCATACTGTGCTACAATAAAATATTTTTGTTCAAATAAATTTAAATACTTTTTAAATTTGTAAAAATTTTCATAAACAACAAGTTCTTTTTTTAGGATATTTTTTTCAAACCTACTACAAATACCATAACACCTATAAAGAGAAACCTTTATCACTACAAAAGATATTATCACAAAAGAGAGAAATAAACCACAAACAAATTATTTTTATCTAGAACAGAATCATTAACAATTAGAAATCTAGAAGCAGAAACCAAAATAGCAGAAATTGAAAAGTAAAAGGGAAAAAATGAAAAGAACACAAAATCAGAAATTAAGGCTGTGTTTGTTTTTGAGAACAGGACAACGAGAACAATATATAAAGGATAGAGACACAAAATTTTGTGTTCTTATATTCTGTTTGTTGATAAACTATAACAAATTATGAAAATCTAATTTATTTTCATTTTTTTATTTAAAAAATTTAAGATAAAAAATATAATAATAAAAAATATAATTATGAAAAATTAACAAGAATAATGAACGAAAAAAAATAAGTTGTGTCCCTTATTAGTTTTTCCGTGTCTTTTCTATTAGGATGGACACAAAATACACTAATTCAGTGTCTCTATCTATGTCTGTTCTGTCAAACACGATTTTGTGTTTTTGTATCCCTGTCTTAGTGTCCTGTTTCTGTAAACAAACACAGCCTAAATAAACAAGAGAACATGAAACAAAAGGGAGTTAAGTTGATTTGTGGATCCATTCAAGTTTGATTAGTTAATAATTTGATAAATTGAATTCATACATTAAATAAATTTAAAATAAAGATGATAAAATAAAGAATAATTTTTAACCAATGAATTAAGTTTCATTTTTGTTCTTAAGAATAAAATTAAAAATAAAAAAAAAAATTAATCTCAACCTTGATTATTTAAATATGATTTTTCTTTTTCTTTTTATGTATAAAAATTATATTCACGTTATTTAAATGACTTGTAAACTTTTAGTAATCATTTAATTTAAATTTCAAAATTACACTCGCCTGTTATTTTAGTCAATCTGTGAGCCGAACCTAAAATGATTATGTATACATACTTAGCTACTATATATTGTTTTATTAAGACTTTGAAAGGCAAAACACTACAAGAAAATAAGTTTTCTGCCATACTTTTAAAGCGTGTTGAAAAATGCTAAAAAGGGTGCTGACAGCTTTTTGCCACATTTTTTGAGCTATCGGCACGCTTTTGAAATGGTCACATCCGCAAGCGAGTCGATTGCTCTATCGCCACACTTTTGTAGATCCATTGGCACGCCTTTTTTGCCACGCTTTCAACTCTTGCCACACTTAAAAGCGTAGCCATATGTATTAACCTATCGGCACGCTTTAAAAGCGTACCGAAAAGTTTACGTATCGCCACGCTTCTGAAGCATCTCAGAATCTTTGTTTTGGATATGCTTTTAAAGTGTGCCGATAGATGAAGATATGGCTACACTTTTTAAATGTGCCGATAGAGGAAGATATAGCTACACTTTTTAAGCGTGGCTATTTATGTCTACAAAAAGATACGGTTACGCTTACAAAACGTGCTGATAGAGCAAGATAATTGCTACACTTTTAAAGCGTGCCTATTTCCAGGTTATGGCCACGTTTAATAAGCGTGCCTACTGAGCCCAATAGTAAGATATAGCCACGCTTTTTAAACGTGGCCATAAGTTAGGTTAAAAATTTTTTTTCACATATATTATCCTAATATTTCATACAAAATTCATATATACTTTTAAAATCATAAACCAAAATAATTATATATATATCAATCAATTCAACATATATATATAAACTTCCGCATAAAAGTAAAAACATATATATAAACTTGTCACTACACAGGTAAACTTTTATCAAAATCTTAATCTTTCATAAATCAACATAGTTATTTACTCAATATCTTCAATTAATATGTCCAAAAATTCTTTTGAAATTTTGCAACTAGCATTCCATATGCAATTACACATCCAGTGATTCGCAAATCTAATCCGATGAGTCTATTGTTGCAACATAAAAACAGCTTAGATATCTTTTGATATTTTGCAACTAGCATTGCATATGCAACTTATTTCATTTCAAAGCCGTAAAAAAAATGAAGATGGCAGTTAATTAAAACAAATAAAAGATTACAATAAGTCAAGTTACTTTACCTATGGCTCTCAATAACATAGAATGAATGCTTGTAGCAACCACACTGTCCTCGAAGCTGTGACTTGGTCCAGCTACAAATCTTAACACCAGTATACCAACCAATAATTTTATACTTGTGCAAATTGACAGTGAACATCAATAAACCAATATGGATTCATTATAGTTTGCTTGCTTCCCCTAAACCAATAATTTACAGAAAACAAGTTTCTGCACATCATTAGAGCTAATTACTATTCTTTATCGACCCTAATAGGCACTGGCTTGCGTTTTGAATGACCATCCTCTTAGAATACTTATTTTGGAAGGTTTATGTGCTACAAAAGCAACCAAGAGTGTCAAATGGATGATGTATCACAACATCAACAAACCAAATTAGCCACAGTTCTTTACAGTCCTCATTACTAATTTACCTAATTTGCGGAGACTTTTCCTTTCTATAAAAAAATGTAATTAATTTACCATTCATGGATAGTGTGTGTTTTTATTTTACACATGCATATAATCTATATGAAATGGTATAGAATATGATGAATTGAAGGAAATAGAGTAAAATGATACAATTACTTGTATGGAGAAATAAGTCTCATTATGTGATTCGTCAAATCATGAAAATATACTCATGAACTAACAAAACAAAAACAGATAATTATTTTTAAAAAAATATATTTTATGAAATAAAGTACCAAGTGTGTGCAGAAGGCAAGTGATCCGGACTTCCATATGCCTTGTGTATCAGAAACTTCTAGGAGCCAGAAATTCCTTGAAGGGCGCTAAAACTCTCTAATATTACTGGTTGCTTATTATATATTAATAGATATCAAGGTTCTTATAACTTAAAAAATTTATAATTTAATTCTAATTCAATTAAAATTTAAAAAAAGAAAGAAAGATAGAGAACCCAAGAAAATGTTGCCATTTGTGTCAACTTTGGCAAACCAGATAGGAGAGGGAAGTTATAGCGAAGAAAATTTGTTGGAATCCCTCATGTATATATAACACTAGTTTTATTAAAAAAACCATTAAGTAACATATGAATCAAGGACACAAATCCAATAGTAAAATAGGAATCCTTGTAAATAAAATTTTCTCAATATCTATGAATGATGAAAAAGCTGCAAATGAGATAATCCTATGTTTTAGCCCTTTTCATTTTCTGCCATTGCCAAATCAAAATATCTGACGCAAGTTGAACTAAAAATCCAGGAATGCCACACTCATCTTCATACTAGAAAAAAACTTTCAGCAAAGATAAACTAAGTGTCAAAACACAAAACAAAAGAAATCTGATCCATACATGTTCCTATTCCCACATTAATGAATAACGAGCACTACAAAACATTGAAACCAAGATTAGCCATTAATACTTGGGCTGATTCCACAATGAAGATAACAATAGAACATCTCTTTAACAAAAATTATTCGTATAGCAATTTACAGTGACGGGCCACAAGGCATATCAATGCTAAAATGGACTATTATAGCCATAACGAACTCAAAAATATAACACCGCAAAGATCACAATGGGCCGTATAATACTCATTTTCATGGACAATAATAGCCATAATGAACTCTAATATTATAAGCATTTATATGTCGATTAATTCACCAATAGTTATCAAATAGGAATACCCAAATTAGTTCAAATAGAATATTTAGTCGAACACTTCCATACCAAACAAATTTTAATTACGAAAATTAGCCTCAATATTTTATTTTAATATTTTGTTAGACATATCATTTACATGTTAAATTTTGCTAAAGATTTTATACAAATCTTTATATAATTTTTTTTATAACTTTATACGTTATTTAATAAAAGTCCTTAAAGATTTTTAAATTCTCATATTAGTCCATTCAGGTAGTAAGTAATAAATATAACCTGGAGAAATTTAAAGACTAATTTAATAATTAAAATTTAATAAAAATTAAATATCAGATAAAATATTCTTTTAAAAATTAATTTAGAAAATTATTTTTATTAGTGAAGATAATAAACACCAAATTTTTACCTTATGTTGTTTATACTTTTCACGATAGCATTATGTTGTTTATGCTTTTCACGATAGCATTCAGGGAACTGGCTTTGGTGTTGAACTGCAAATCTACAAGTGCAAGAACAACAGTTTCAAGCTCTGAGATTTTGTAGTTTGTATAGTGCTCCAGGGTTAGATTCTGCAAAATTAAAACATGGATTTAACTAACTAAATAATAATTATCAAAATAATACAAGGGGAGGCCAACAAACAGAACCTAAAATATTAAATAAAGAAGGAAACAAAGACACAGGGAGCAATAACATTGTTGTACAAACGTTCACTTTCCGTGAATTAGCTGCTACTTGATGCGTGAACATCTTTTTTACCTTTTCCTAGTGAATTTGCATTTAATTTGTTGAGTTTAATCAAGAATTAATTATCTTTTAGCTACTATGAATGTTACTTTGAGTCGTGTGCAATTCTGTTTATTTTAGGTAGCATTCGGATGGATTTGACGGAGTTTCCGCAGAAAAAGAGAAGAATGGCGAATGATGCTGTCAACCCTAATCTCTCTGCACTCAAACCTAAATAACTCAAGCTACAGAGATCCAATTGACGTGATTCTAGTGGCGTTGGAAAGCTAACTTTCAGAGCTTTCCAACGATATATAATAGTTCATACTTCTTCTCCATTAATTCGGCCAAGGCTGCGCCTAACTTGAGATTTCTCAAGTTAGGCGTGGATTAATCAAGTGGTCCCCAACTCTCTAAGAAGCAAGCATGCAATCTCCTATTAATTCTGATTTAAACTTTATTTTATTTAAAAATAGGAAAAAATATTATTTAGTTTTAGGAAATATATTTTGCATTAATTAGGATTAGATATAAAAGGGAAAAGAATCTCTCTTCTTTTCTACCTCATTTCGCATTTTACAGTTTACCTGAATCCTAGTTTTCTCTCTGAACCATGAGCAACTAAACCTCTACTGTTAAGGTTAGGAGCTCTGTCTATTGTATGAATTGATAATTATTATTTTTCTATTTTAATTCATGTACTGATTTATAATTCAAGAATTGTTTTCGTTCTTTATTTTATGAATTTGGGTGGAACGGAAGTATGACCCTCTTTCTAATTGAGTTCTTGTATAACTTGAAAAACCTATTTACTTGAACAACAACTTGAAAACATATTCTCCTAAATTTCTAATTATATGGATTTAACAGGATACGTGATATATAATCCTCTTATATTTTGGCAATTAGGATTTATGTGGCATATAAACTAGAATTGAACTTCACCCTCTAATTGGAATTAAGTGACAAAGAAATTGGCGGTTGATGAATTTTAGAGGAGGCTAAAAAGGTCTAAGGAATTAGGGTTTAGCTATTTATAGTTTGCCATGAATTAAATCTTGCATGATTAAAATAGTTAGTAAGAAAAGTCATTCCAAAAAATAGATAACTCTGAAGCCTTAACTGTTTTCTCTATATATATTTCACCTCAATTTATTCTTTGCTTTCTGATTCTCTGAATTACTGTTTAATGCTTTTGAACACTCAAACACTATTTTCTGCTTGTCTAACTAAATAAATCACTCAACTATTGTTGCTTAATCCATCAATCCTTGTGGAATCGACCCTCACTCACCTGAGGTATTACTTGGTACAACTCGGGGCACTTATCAGTTAATTTGTGGGTTATAAATTTCACGCCAAGTTTTTGGCGTCGTTGCCGGGAATTGACTGTGATTGTTAATTGTTTAGATTAGATAATTTTTTCTTTAGTTAGTTGTTTTTTTTAGTATTAGTTATTTTTATTTTTCATTCTTTTTCTTTATTTATTTTTTTCTCTATCTTCTCGTTAACGTCCCATTTCTTCGCTTTTTTTTTAGTTTCCTTTTAATTTTCATTTTCTTTTATTAGTTTCTTAAATTCTTTAGTTTAACTTTCTTTTTTTTCTTTTATTTTCGTGGTCCTTTTTATTTTGTTTCATTGTACTTTCGTTTTTTTCCTTGCATTAATTTTTTTATTTTTTTATTTTATTAGTTTAATTACTTTTTAGGTTTAATTTTCGAATTTTGTATCAATTATTTTTTCTTAATTTTTAAAATTAAATTTGGTGTTCTATAGTAATTTTTCTTTTAAAAATATTTTTTTTAAAATATTAATATTTTTCTTTGTTTAATTTTTAAATTATTAGTTCATCTCTTTTCATTTATTTTCAATTTTTTCTTTTATTTTTATTATTCTTTATTTTATTTATTTTTCAAAAAAAAAATCTGTTATTTCTTCTTTACTTTCTTGTTTACCACATGCTGTTTACCACATGGTACGTTTAATTTTTTTGGTGTTTTGTGCTAAGAAAAATAATGGAGAGAGATCACATGGGTTACTACTCACACTCAAGGAGTGATTCATATTATTGTGGATGGAGGAACTACCCGGATTTTGATTGGCAAGGTCAAGAGCAAAAAAATTTCAATGTCCCATATCCTATCCATCAAGAACCATCGTCTCCATATTCATACCAAGAGCCACAATCTCCCTATCTATACCAAGAGCTACCACTTCTCTATCCATATCAAGAACCATCATCCTTTTACCCATATCAAGAGCCACCATTTTCCTATTAATACCGAGAACCATCCTCTTTTTACTCTTATCAAGAACCATCATCTCCTTCTTATTCATATCAATAACCATCATCTATTGAGTTTCTCATGAAATAATTCATACATGATATAAGGACGAGTGTCAAAAATGTAGAGAAATATGTGCAGTTGATTATCAAGTCCCAAGAAGAGGAACAAGCAAATTCCTTCCCAAGAGATATAATGTAAAATCCTATGGAAGAAAGTGAGGAAATCAATCAAAGGAGTTTATACTCCAATGAATTAGAGAATTTTTCACCCACACACATGAAAGAATAGGAAGATGCAAAAACAAAGGAGGAAGATGCACCAACAAAAAAGGAAGATGCACAAACAAAGAGGTTGCAAGGGATGAAAACAATTATGGAAATCTACACTCCAATGAAGCAGAAAATGGCATAGAGGGTGAGTTTATTGAACCACCAATTCAAGAAGTTTTTGATGAAGGGTACACTCTAACCATCACACAACATCCAAATTTTGAAATCAAAGAAGTGAAGGCAATCAAGGAAAGCACAAAAAAGGGAATTGAGACCAAAAAAGAGAAGAAAATATTTATAAAGAAGAAAAGGTCAACAAAAAATAATCCAACCTCTACCCCAACAAGTAAGGTGAATCAAGCTAATCACAATAAAAGAAAGCTTGTTAGGAAGACTTTATATCAGGGGGCACTAATCTTCACCTCTCCCCCCTTAGAGTCATTTTTTTAACCAACTGGAAGAAGAGGAAGAAAATTCAACAATCAAGTGCCAAGCTAGTGACATTAAATAAGTGCTTGTTGGGAGGCAACTCAACTACTAGTATCCTTGGTTTTGCAGTTGCTTTGATTTTAATTTTATAGTTATTTTTATTTTAATATTATAGTTATTTTAGTTTTGGTTTTAAATTACTTTATTTAATTTTTTTTAGAATTTTTCTTGTTTTACATGTGTTTTGGTCATGCAGAATGATTAGAAAAGGAACAAGAGCAATTAAGAAGAAATTTTTACACTCTATTTTCAGATTTTCTTTGCTTGAGGACAAGTAAACTTTTAAGTTTGGTGTTGTCGCTTTGTTTTTGGCCTTTTCTGTTTATTTTAATAGCACTAAAGAGAGATGAATGTTCTTCACGGAGGAATGAGATGGCCACCAACATAACTAAGGTGGTTGAATTCTTTTTATTCTATTTCTCTTCAGTTCTTATTTTGTTGCCTTTTGTTTTCTGTTGTTTTAATTGCTTGCATGATCTTTAGTACTTTCAGTTCTTAGATTTAGTTTCATTCTATCATCTGTTTTTAGTTAAAAAAAATTGTCTCACGTATTGCTCACTGAGCTTGAATTCAAAAGAAAAAGAAGTGATGTATTGTATGAAAAATTGAGTTTATATTTAAGATTAGTCTTATTTACTTAAATGTGGTGGTATTTTCTATGATTCTTAATGCATGACATGAACATTGCATATCTGAATTTGAACAAACTAAATAATGATTAAAACATGGATTTAACTAACTAAATAATAATTATCAGAATAACACAAGGACAAGACAACAAACAGAACCTAAAATATTAAATAAAGAAGGAAACAACGACACAGGGAGCAATAACATTGCTGCACAAACGTTCACTTTCCGTGAATTAGATGCGTGAGCATCTTTTCTACCTTTTCCTAGTGAATTTGTATTTAATTTGTTGAGTTTAATCAAGATTTAATTATCTTTTAGCCACTATGGATGCTACTTTGAGTCGCGTGCAATTCTGTTTATTTTAGGTAGCATTCGGATGGATTTGATGGAATTTCCGCAGAAAAAGAGAAGAAGGGCGAATGATGCTGTCAACCCTGACCTCTCTTCACTCAAACCTGGATAAATCAAGCTACAGAGGTCTAATTGACGTGATTTTAGTGGCGTTGAAAAGCTAATTTTCAGAGCTTTCCAACGATATATAATAGTCCATACTTCTTCTCCATCAATTCGGCTAAGGCTGCGCCTAACTTGAGATTTCTCAAGTTAGGCGTGGATTATTAAGGAATCAAGTGGTCCCCAACTCTCCAAGAAGCAAGTACGCAATCTCCTATTAATTCTAATTTAAACTTTATTTTATTTAAAAATAGAAAAAGATATTATTTACTTTTAGGAAATATATTTTACATTAATTAGAATTGGATATAAAAGGGAAAAGAATCTCTCTTCTCTTCTACCTCATTCCGTACTTTACAGTTTACCTGAATCCTAATTTTCTTTCTGAACCATGAGCAACTAAACTTCCACTGTTAAGGTTAGGAGCTCTGTCTATTGTATGGATTGACAATATTACTTTTCTATTTTAATTCATGTACGGATTTATAATTCAAGAATTATTTTCGTTCTTTATTTTATGAATTTGGGTGGAACGGAAGTATGACACTCTTTCTAATTGAGTTCTTGTATAACTTGGAAAAACTCTTTACTTGGACAACAGGTTGAAAACATATTCTCATAAATTTCTAATTATCTGGATTTAACGGGATATGTGACATATAATTCTCTTATATTTGGGTAATTAGGATTTTTGTGGCATATAAACTAGAATTGAACTTCACCCTCTAATTGGAATTAAGTGACCAAGGAATTGGCGGTTGATGAATTTTAGAAAAGGCTAAAAATGTCTAAGGAATTAGGATTTAGCCACTTATAATTTGCTATGAATTAAATCTTGCATGATTAAAATAGTTAGTAAGAAAAGTCAAATCCGGGAGATAGATAACTCTAAAGCCTTAACTGTTTTCTCTATATATATTGTACCTCAATTTATTCCTTGCTTTCTGATTCTCTAAATTACTGTTTAATGCTTTTGAACACTCAAACACTATTTTCTGCTTGTCTAACTAAGTAAATCACTCAACCATTGTTGCTTAATCCATCAATCCTCATGGGATCGACCCTCACTCACTTGAGGTATTACTTGGTATGACCCAGTGCACTTGCCGGTTAGTTTGTGGATTATAAATTCCGCACCAAATTTTTGACGTCATTGCTAGAAATTGACCGTGATTGACAACTACTCGTTTTTTGATTGCTTAGATTAGATAATTTTTTCTTTAATTAGTTATTTTTTTTAGTAATAGTTATTTTTATTTTTTATTCTTTTCCTTTATTTATTTATTTTTCTCTTTCTTCTCGTTAACGTCCCCAATCTTCGTTTTTTTAGTTTCCTTTTAATTTTCATTTTCTTTTATTAGTTTCTTAAATTCTTTAGTTTAACTTGCTTATTTTTTTTCTTTTATTTTCGTGGTCCTTTTTATTTTGTTTCAGTGTACTTTCGTTTTGTTCCTTGCATTAATTTTTTTATTTTTTTATTTTATTATTTTTAATTACTTTTTGGGTTTAATTTTTAAATTTTGTATCAATTACTAGTGTTGAACCCGTGCAATGCACGGGCTTATATTTTAATTTCACATGATAAATAAAAATAATATTTTATAATTATAAAATTTTCAAGTTTAGTACAACATTATCATTGTCATTATATAATAAACGTATTTAATATGTTATTTTATCTTTATTTAAAGTAAAATACAAATAGAACAGTTTGAAGTCTATAATATTCTTGAACTATAAGAAAAGAGACCTGAAAAAATAAAAACATATATAACTGTAATAATAGCTTGTTAATTTTACATTAAACTATATATTATAAAACTAATGAAAATTTATCAACAACCTAATATTTTACTAACCTCATTAGAAAGGTAATTGGCATATGATGTTGTGCTCCATGTTACACATTTTATTTCAAGTCTGAAAGTATAGTTAATAAATTTGTTATATCTACGACAAATATTTGTATAAAAGTGCAAATCATAACATGTTACTAAAATGAAAATACTATTTTCTTATCCAAATATTATTAAAAACTTTGTTGAACGCGATATTTGTTGTTGATGAGTTTGGATTACTGTCTTTATTTAGAATTAGAATATTCAAGCCATTGCGACTCTTAATTCTTTACCAAATGACGTAAAGTTGCCCATTGGTAAACACTGATTTTGGCAAGTAAAGTTCTACATACGATAATAATTGACCACATAGTGAAATACCTTGGTTAAGTTGCATTCTAAATATGTTTTAGTTTGTTAACACTATTAGATATCAACAGCATCACAAACAGTTTTCTCAATTGATGACCAGACCTCGTTAATAGCTGCAATGAATTTTCTATCGTCACACAGTAGTCCCATAAAATAGAAAATATCTTAGAAGTTAGGATATGTAATCCCATTAACTATCCTAATAGACTCATATGTTACGCAATTTTTTTGAATAATTAATAAAATTCTCATATAGTAGATATCAGATGTATCCGGTGAAACATAGTTTAATCTCTCGATAAAATACTCTTTCTTGTGTGGATATCATTCCCTTTCTTCTATTTTATAAACAAATTGATTTGAAACTCAGCATGCGTTAAAGTTTGACCTGCTTCAAATTCTTTGTTGACCTCCTATCCATATTAAGAACATCGTACCTTTTCTTTTTTCTTAATCAATAATTTTCTCAAGATTGTCATTATCTTTAAAGATGATATTTTATTTTCTAGGTAAATAAAATATTAATCTCATAACTGAATATCATAAGCCAAAATTCTCCATATAGCCTCCCGTGTAGATAAATACCCACAATCATAAAATTATTTGATCTTATAATACATTTTTTTAAATATGTTTTATCTTTTATATTTTTAATATTAACATACCAATAATAATATTTTAAATAAAAAATAAAAAAATATTTATTCACCAAAAATATTTTTTTTCTCGACAAATTAAAATCCTTCCAGCACAAAAAAAAATTAATATTACAAAAATATTTATAACAAAATAAAATTAAAATAACAATCTAAATAGAGAATACTAAAATAAATAAATTTAAATTTATAGAATAAATCTTAAAATAAATCTAAATAAATAAATTTACATCGAAATCAATATTAAAATTTCTAGATTTCGTTTTACTAATTTAATACGTGTAAGTATTTATATTAAAAAATTAATTATAACTTAAAAAATAACAACAAAAAAATTGTAATAATTATATACATATATATTTTATATTTTAAAAATTAACAAATTCAAAAATTAAATACCCAATAATTTAAGAAAGTGTATTTAAAAATTCAAAAGGTAACAACCTAAGTAAATAAAATATGTTATAATTTATAAATAAAATTTTAAAAGTTTCTAGTGTCGACATTTAAGTAAATAAATTACTAAACTCAATGTATGAGGACCACATCAGCATAAGAAGAGCTCCCTATTTGTATTGCTATTGCTATAAAGATAAAGATAAAGATACGCTTATAAAATGTGTAATATAATATAAAAATATATATTTTTTAAAATAAGAAAATATTTGATTTATTTTATTTATTTAAAAAATCTGTTAAGCATTTTATGAGAGAATCGTCATAATATTCCAAATTACTTTTTCAAATATTTTTTGTCAAAAAGTTTAGTTATAAATATATTTTAATCACAAAATATTTTATTTTATTAGATAAATGAGTTCTAATATCAAAATTCTAGTAAAAACTTTTAACAAATAATAATAAGTTTAATCTCACAGTCAATAAATTCTATTAATAGTTAAAATCTTTTTTTTTTCGTTTCTTTAAATAATGAAATTGAAAATGAATATCTTATAATTAAAAAGAGAGAAAAAGATGAAAGTACTTCTATTGTTGTATAGAGACAATATAAAAAATAACAATGTAAATAGAGTAAAGAGAAAATTTATAAATGTGACAAATAAAAAAATTAAATTTAAAAATCGATACGGTTAAGAAGTCACTTAATTAGAAATTAGTATTAGAATTTCAAATTTCAAATTTTTAAGTAGAGTTTGCTAATTAGCTAGTACAAATTTTAAATTTTTAAATAAACTTTTTTAATTAAATGTTCATTGTCCATCAAGAATATAGGAATTTGTTAATTTAAGAATGATTTTATTAGTTTCGTCATAAATAGTATCAATCCTATTATTTGTTGATAAAAAAATAAAATTCAATATAATCTAAAAATTAATAACCTTATAAATTACGTAAATTTAGAAAAAGTATTTAAAAAGAGAGAAAAAAATGAAAGTACTTCTATTCTGCAAAAACAATTTAAAAGATAACAATGTAAATTGAGTAAAGAGAAAATTTATAAATGTGGCAAGTAAAAAAATTTAAATTTAAAAATCGAAATGGTTAAGAAGTCACTTAATTAGGAATTAGTATTAGAATTTCAAATTTTAAATTTTTAAATAGAGTTTTTTAATTAGCTAGTACAAATTTTAAATTTTTAAATAAAATTTCCTAAATTAATTCAATTTTGTCGAAACAACATTAGAAATAGAATTAAGTATAGAAAAATATCAAATTAATTTTTTTAAAATAGTATAAATAACCTTACATTTTAATAAGATTGATAATTCTATTTACTTTAATATTATAATTTAAAAAGTAACAACTTAAGCAAATAATAAGTTATAATTTATAAATAACATTTTAAAAATTTTTTGTGATGATACCTAAGCAAATTATTAGTTCAACAATATTAAAAACTAAATACCCAACAACCTAAAAAAGCGTATTTAAAAATTTAAAAGGTAACAACGTAAGCAAATAATAAGATAATTTATAATAAAATTTTAAAAAGTTTCAGTGACTGACACTTAAGCAAATAAATTTTTAAACTCAATGTATAACCACCATGTCAGCATAAGAACTTCCTATTTGTATTGCTATAAAGATAAAGATTTTTTTAAAATAGTATAAATAACCTCACATCTTAATAAGATTGATAATTTTATTTACTTTATTATAATCCTTTGTAATTGACATAGTAGCTTATAAATTATATAAATTTTTAAAAAATATTCTCAAACCCAATGACTTACTTAAAAATTCAAAAAAATATATTTGAATTTAAATTTAAAATTCTAAACATAATACTTTAATTAAAAATTATAATTAAATTTTTTAAAAATAAGTACACATTAAAAATTAATAACTAACTTAATTATATCAGCAATAATTCAAAAAAGAAATTTATAACTTTATGACATTAAATATTAAATTAGAAATTATCAGAATATCAACGATGGGAATCAAATTAAAAATAAAACCACAAGTAATAACCAAATAACTTTAATTTATATTTTAAAAAATTCTAAATTCCAAACATAAAAATTGAAAAGAACTAAAAGAAAAACAACTCAAGAAAAGACAATGTTTCCACCAAAACAAATATATACTTGGCATTATTCTATTAGATAGACTCTAAAAGGGATTCCAAAATATGTGCATCCAAATTCTCAAGTTTCATTCTCAATCTTGATCTTCTTGCAATTTGAGGTATCTCCTTCCACCTTCGAATCTTCCGACTCCGAAGATAGTCGCTTAGTTGGTATAATAGCATTTTCCAACCCTTCAGATTCACCATTGGCCGTAACTTTATTGGAGAATTCAAGCAACAAATTATGTACTTTTACCACTTTAAATTAAAGACTTCTTTCTAACCTTTGATTTTATCTCACTAATATTTTTTTAATAAAATTAAGATCTAATTTTGAGAGAACAAACAAACAAAAAATTTATTTTTTGAACAAATACTTTAGCACCTTCTACTTTCTCCCCTTAAATGATTGAGGATGCCTTTAAAATTGGAAGCAAACCACCGGTGTAGTCAACATTCTAAAATTATAATTAATTATTAATTATTATTTATAAATTAGATACTACTAATGACCAAAGAAGCAAAAAATAAACTGATTTTTAATAGAAAGTACACTTATAATTATACTCACAATTTGAATAGGGTGAGTATCTTTAAATTTATTTATGAGGTCCACATTATCAGTTATCTTCTTAACTTTATAAGAAGATGAAAAATGTGGATTATCAGATATTTGAACTTCAACGATAAAGAGAAAGGTCTTATCAATTAGGTTGAGAAAAAGTGTAGGTGTATCCAATAGATCTCCTTTCTGCAGGGTATTACATAATATATTAATAATAAAATTACCATTAAAAATATCTTCACTAATGTTTTTAGAAATAAATATTGGTTAGAACTTACTAATAGGAATGGATAAAGTATCTCTATACAACTCTTTCCCAAAACTTGTTTTGTCTTCTTGTCAAAGACTACAAAACATGCAAAATAAAATAAAATAGAATTGATGAACAAAAATCAAAGAACGATTAGATAGGAATAAACAAATAAATTTAAAATATAAATAATATAAATTTAAAATAAAATAGAAAAATATTAGTAAAAAACTCACGTCTTCATCGAGTCAAACCATCTCAATTGAGTATGGCAATGGAAAATCCGTAACTTGGTAGTGTTCATAACCGTATCACTCGTATACATACACATAAATTATCGATAGTAGGATTGATGTCTGCAATTTTGTGAATACCAGCCATTTAGAGTAAGTAGATTGATTTTAAATATATGTAAAGAAAGGGATTGATGTACTTTAAATTGTGGTGCTTTACATCTCTCATAACTTATATTTTTATACTTGACTCATAACTAAAATTTTTTAAATTTGATTGACTTTAATTTAAATTTAAATTAAAGTCAATCAAATTTAAAATTTAAAAAATAACAACTTAAGTAAAATAACCCAAATAAATAAAATAATTTAAAATTTAAAAAATAACAACCTAAACTTAAAATTTGAAAATAACAACTTAAGCAAATAATAATTTAAAATTTATAAATATAAACCTTAAAATTTCTAGTGACGACACGTCAGCAAATGAACTCCCAAACTCAACGTATGAGCACCACGTCAGCAAATGAGCTCCCCATTTGTATTACTATAAAGATTTTTTTCTTAATTTTTGAAATTAAGTTTGGTGTTATGTAGTAATTTTTCTTTTAAAAATATATATTTTAAAAGATTAGTATTTTTCTTTGTTTAATTTTTAAATTATTAGTTCACCTCTTTTCATTCATTTTCGAATTTTTCTTTTATTTTTATTATTCTTTATTTTATTTATTTTTCAAAAAAAAATCTGTTATTTCTTCTTTACTTTCCTGTTTACCACATGGTGTGTTTAATTCTTTTTGGTGTTTTGTGCTAAGAAAAATAATAGAGAGAGATCACATGGGTTACTACTCACACCCAAGGAGTGATTCATATTATTGTGGATGGAGGAACTACCCGAATTTTAGTTGGCAAGGTCAAGAGCAAAAAAATTTCAATGTCCCATATCCTATCCATCAAGAACCACTATCTCCATATTCATACCAAGAGCCACCATCTCCCTATCTATACCAAGAGCCACCACTTCTCTATCCATATCAAGAACCATCATCCTTCTACCCATATCAAGAGCCACCATCTCCCTATTCATACCAAGAACCATCCTCTTTTTACTCTTATCAAGAACCATCATCTCCTTTTTATTCATATCAATAACCATCATCTATTGAGCTTCTCATGAAAGAATTCATACATGATATAAGGACGAGTGTCAAAAATGTAGAGAAATATGTGCAGTTGATTATCAAGTCCCAAGAAGAGGAACAAGCAAATTCCTTCCCAAGAGATATAATGCAAGATCCTATGGAAAAAAGTGAGAAAATCAATCAAAGGATTTTATACTCCAATAAATTAGAGAATTTTCCACCCTCACACATGGAATAAGAGGAAGATGCAAAAACAAAGGAGGAAGATGCACCAACAAAGAAGGAAGATGCACAAAGAAAGGAGGTTGTAAGGGATGAAAATAATTATGGAAATCTACACTCCAATGAAGCAGAGAATGGCATAGAGGATGAGTTTATTGAACCACCAATTCAAGAAGTTCTTGATGAAGGGTACACTCTAACCATCACACAACATTCAAATTTTGAAATAAAAAAAGTGAAGACAATCAAGAAAAGCACAAAAAAGAGGATCGTGACCAAGAAAGAGAAGAAAATATCTATGAAGAAGAAAAGATCAGCAAAAAATAATGCAACCTCTACCCCAACAAGTAAGGTGAATCAAGATAATCACAATAAAAGAAAGCTTGTTAGGAGGACTTTATATCAGGGGGCACTAATCTTCACCTCTCCCCCCTTGGAGTCATTTCTTTTAACCAACTGGAAGAAGAGGAAGAAAATTCAACAATCAAGTGTCAAGCTAGTGACATTAAAGAAACGCTTGTTCGGAAGCAACTCAACTACTAGTATCCTTGGTTTTGTAGTTGCTTTGGTTTTAATATTATAGTTATTTTGATTTTAACATTATAGTTATTTTAGTTTTGGTTTTAAATTACTGTATCTAATTTTTTTTAGAATTTTTCTTGTTTTACATGTGTTTTGGTCATGCAGAATGATTAGAACAGGAACAGGAGCAATTAAGAAGAATTTTTTACACCCTATTTTCATATTTTCTTTGCTTGAGGACAAACAAACTTTTAAGTTTGGTGTTGTCGCTTCGCTTTTGGCCTTTTCTATTTATTTTAATAGCACTAAAGGGAGATGAATGTTCTTCATAGAGGAATGAGATGGCCACCAGCATAACTAAGGTGGTTGAGTTCCTTTCATTCTATTTCTCTTCCGTTCTTATTTTGTTGTCTTCTGTTTTCTGTTGTTTTGATTGCTTGCATGATCTTTAGTAATTTCAGTTCTTTGATTTAGTTTCATTCTGTCATTTGCTTTTAGTTAAAAAAAATTGTCTCATGTATTGCTCACTGAGCTTGAATTCAAAAGAAAAAGAAGTGATGTATTGCATGAAAAATTGAGTTTATATTTAAGATTAGTCTTATTTACTTAAATGTAGTGGTATTTTCTGTGATTCTGAATGCATGACATGAACATTGCATATCTGAATTTGAACAAACTAAATAATAATTAAAAACATGGATTTAACTAACTAAATAATAATAATCAGAATAACGCAAGGGGAGGCCAACAAACAGAACCTAAAATATTAAATAAAGAAGGAAACAAAGACAATAACATTGCTGCACAAACGTTCACTTTCCGTGAATTAGCTGCTACTTGATACGTGAGCATATTTCCTACCTTTTCCTAGTGAATTTGCATTTAATTTGTTGAGTTTAATCAAGATTTAATTATCTTTTAGCTACTATGGATGCTACTTTGAGTCGTGTGCAATTCTATTTATTTTAGGTAGCATTCGGATGAATTTGATGGAGTTTCCGCAGAAAAAGAGAAGAAGGGCGAATGATGCTGTCAACCCTGACCTCTCTGCACTCAAACCTAAATAACTCAAGCTATAAAGGTCTAATTGACGTGATTCAAGTGGCGTGAGAAAGATAACATTTAGAGCTTTCCAACGATATATAATAGTCCATACTTCTTCTCCATCAATTCGGCCAAGGCTGCGCCTAACTTGAGATTTCTCAAGTTAGGCGTGGATTATTAAGGAATCAAGTGGTCCCAACTCTCTAAGAAACAAGCACGCAATCTCCTATTAATTCTGATTTAAACTTTATTTTATTTAAAAATAGGAAAAGATATTATTTAGTTTTAGGAAATATATTTTACATTAATTAGGATTAGATACAAAAGGAAAAAGAATCTCTCTTCTCTTCTACCTCATTCTGCACTTTACAGTTTACCTGAATCCTAGTTTTCTCTCTGAACCATGAGCAACTAAACCTCCACTGTTAAGGTTAGGAGCTCTGTCTATTGTATGGATTGATAATATTACTTTTCTATTTTAATTCATGTACTGATTTATAATTCAAGAATTGTTTTCGTTCTTTATTTTATGAATTTGGGTGGAACGGAAGTATGACCCTCTTTCTAATTGAGTTCTTGTATAACTTGGAAAAGCTCTTTACTTGAACAACATGTTGAAAACATATTCTCCTAAATTTCAAATTATCTGGATTTAACGGGATACGTGACATATAATCATCTTATATTTGGGTAATTAGGATTTCTGTGGCATATAAACTAGAATTGAACTTCACCCTCTAATTGAAATTAAGTGACCAAGGAATTGGCGGTTGATGAATTTTAGAGGAGGCTAAAAAGGTCTAAGGAATTAGGGTTTAGCCACTTATAGTTTGTCATGAATTAAATCTTGCATGATTAAAATAGTTAGTAAGAAAAGTTTATTCGGAAGATAGATAACTCTGAAGGCTTAACTGTTTTCTCTATATATATTTCACCTCAATTTACTCCTTGCTTTCTGATTCTCTGAATTACTATTTAATGCTTTTGATCACTCAAACACTATTTTCTGCTTGTTTAACTAAGTAAATCACTCAACCTTTGTTGCTTAATCCATCAATCCTCGTGGGATCGACCCTCACTCTCCTAAGGTATTACTTGGTACGACCTGATTCACTTGCCGGTTAGTTTGTGGGTTATAAATTCCGCACCATTACTACAAAGAACTTCAGGCAGGAATGCCTAAGTGCAAAGGAATGACGCCTTCTCTTTCTGTTAATTAGTCCAAAATAGAGATGAAATAGAGACTCAAAGAAATAGAGAATCAGGGAAGAAAGACTTACTAGTGTTTACGGTAACGATTGAGGGAGAGACCGCTAAGACAGAGACAGAAGGTTCCAAATCCATTGCGGATTTGCGAGACAGACACTACTGAGGGAGTAGGAGGCCATGCCGATGCCTGGGCAAGCCAAGAGACCGTTGAGAAACAGCTAGGTGTGAGAGACCATTGATGGTGCGAGGGTTGGGTGCGACAGAGAGAGGGCTGGGTGTGAGGGTTATATGAATAGGAAGGCGAGCTGGGTGGTGCGACGATCATCACGATCGGCAGTGTTGAACTTGGTGCAACGGCTTGCTTATAGGTTATCTTCTAGGTTAAAAGTGAATTTGGGAATAAAACTAAAGTGTATGAACTGTTATCACTTCTAGGTTAAAAAAATGGTGCCTAATTAAACACAGTATATCAGTACACTTTAAATATGTCACCGTTAGAAGACAAATTAGACACGCCTTTAAAGCGTGCCGGTTTCTCTCTAAAAGCATGGCAAAAAAAAGCGTGGCCAAAGCACAAATTAGTAGCCACCCTCGTAAAAGCGTGTTGGTTTCCCTCTATGGCCACGCTTTTTAAGCTTAGAAAAAAAAAACATGGCCAAATCACAAATTAGTTGCCACCCTCATAAAAATGTGGCCATTGACCACTTTTGGCCACGCTTTAAAAGCGTGGCAAGAAAAAAGTGTGCCGATGGACCTTTTTTCTTGTAGTGAAATGAGATATACCCATTAAAGAAAGCTGATTCTTTTTGAGTTTCCAAATTCCCATGCATATTTACAAACTATTCATTGTTTTAGAAGCAGTTTGAGGATATAATTACTGTACAAGACTTCACTTGTATGGGTTGAGGGGAAGATCAGGGATTCGTCGGTCTTGGTGATGATGTGATCAGACCTCTGGAGTGACGGGAGGTGATACCTGTAAAGACACTCCGATACTCAAGTCATAATGGATCTAAGAGATATAAGTAAGGGTTAGGAATGTGTAACGTATCTGAGGGAGCTCCTCCTTTATATAGTTTGTGGTAGTTATCTTATCTTATCTTGTTAGTTAAGATAAGAAAAATATTTGAATTTGAATGTTTGGTTAGGGATTTATGATTACTGAGGTGGTCTGGGCCATGACGGGGCCCTATCCATGTAGTTAGGTTGGTGATTGCTCTGATAAAGGACCCAGGGATCGAGTTCGGAACAGTTGCCCTCGAAGTGAGAGAGTGAGCGTGCTCGGTTTCGCCGCTGAAGAAGTTTGTTGTGCCGTGTGGTCGTGAGCCTGGCATGGAAGATGGAGTATCATCCAAGTTCTCTTGTCGAGGTCATAAATTCATAGAGTGCTTAGCCATCCCATCACTTACCCGTTGCTTTTCCCAAAATGTGGGTTTTGAGAGTATGGATAAGTAAAGGTATAGTCTCTCTCCTGTTTTGGATTTTGAGAGTATAGGAGGCTCCGTTAGCACTCTTTTAAAGTGTTAGAAGGCTTCTTTGCATTTGAATTCCCACTTGAACTTTATACCCTTTTTCATAAGCCTTAAGAAGTGGATGACCTTTTGGGTCGAGGCTCCGAGGAAGTGTGAGAGGGTGGCAAGTCGACTGGTTAGCCTTTGAACATCTTTGAGGTTTGTGAGGCTTCTCAACTCGAGGATGGCCTTACACTTTTCTGGGTTTGCTTCTACTCCTGGTTGTGTGATCATGATGCTCAAGAATTTTCCAGCTTCCATTCCGACGGTGCACTTCGTCGGATGAAGGTGCATCCAGTGCTTCCTCAAGGTGTCTAGTATGAGATTGAGGTTGTAAATGAGCTCCTCGGCTGTTTGTACCTTGGCTAGCATGTCATCAATATATATCTCTAGTTTGGTCCCTGAGAGGTCTTTAAAGATCTTCATGACAAGCCTTTGGTAGGTGGCCCTGACATTCTTTAACCTGAAGGGCATGGTTGTGTAGCAGTACATGTCTTTAGGGGTATCTGGTTGTACCCAGAGTAGGTGTTCATGAAGCTGAGGTACTGGTGCCCCGATGCAGCATCTATTAGTCCATCGATGTTTGGCAAGGGAAAGGCATCCTTTGGACAAACTTTGTTCAAGTTCATGTAATCGATGCACATTTGCCATTTACCATTTGCTTTTTTACTAACACGATGTTGGCCAGCCAGGTTGTGTAGAGGAATTCCCAGATAAAGTCTGCTTTAAGCAAGCTTTTCACTTACTTCCTGACCTCGGTTGTTCGGTCAACAAACATTTTCCTTCTTCTTTGGGCTACTGGCTTGGCTTTAGGGTCCACGGCTAACCAGTGGGACATCAGATCTGGGTCTATTCCCAACATGTCGGCCAGAATGAATGCGAATAGGTCCCTTTTTTTATTTAGGAGTTCCAAGAGTTCGCTTTTTAGGTCGAAGGAAAGATTCTTTTTTATAAATGTGAATTCATCCTTGGTTTGCCCTGTCTGTAGCTTTTTCATGTCTCCCTCTGGTTTTGATCTGGGTTGATCGTCTTTACGTGCATCCAGGTCAGCAAGGAAGATCCCTGCTGCATTCTGGGAACGCCTTAGAAGGGCCAGGCTAGTGTTGTTGCATTCTATCACGACTTCTCGATCGCCGTGTATCATTCCAATGGTTCCATTGTCAGTCTAGAACTTCATGATGAGGAACTATGTGAATATCGCCGTGGAATCCTTCTGGACCACGAATTTGGAGAGTTTGATGTTTTTTGGCTTCCATCTCTGATTGTAACTAGTAGCACTAAGAAACCGTCCAATTTAAGAAAGTTGTCTCGGAGTTCAGTTACTCCATTGTGGTGATTTTCTCGATTTTTATTTCAGAGTCCTAGATGGTCAAAGGCTCCTCAAAAAAGGATGTTGGAGCTGGCTCCATTGTCCACGAATATTCGCTTTACTAGATGGGTTCCAACCCTGGCTGATATGATGAAAGGGGTGTCTTCTGCCGAAGTGCCATTCTGGTAGTCATCGGGGGAGAATGTTATCATTGTCTGAAGGGAGGTGGTTCTTTTTTTTGTAATTCGCAGCCAGTACCTAGAGATCCTATTTTAGCACCGATTTAGATTTTTTTGGCGCATCTTTCTCGGTGATAACATTCAGTATGATTGTCGGGTTGATTTTTGGGATTTTCTGCTTTGCCTACCTTATCACACTAGGATTGCGCCCTTCTCGCTCCAGCAATCTCTCTCTTTCAGCTTTTCTGGGTTCTCGAATGATTTTGGCAAACTCTGGAAGTTTATCATCTCAGATGGCTTGTTTAAGAGAGGCTTTGACGTCGAAGAAGTCTTGAGTCTTGTGTCTATATCCTCTATGATAGTCGCAGTACATGCTTTTATTACCGCCTATCTATTCTTTCAGTTGTTGTGCCTTCGGAAGAATGCCTCGCTCTGCTATCTTGCGATAGATCTCCATGATTGGGGCTGGCAGGGCGTCTAGTTTTCGTGAACTTTCCCACTCTGGGCAACTGGTTGGGGGCGACGGATTTGTAGTACTCCTTGAGGTTATCTTTGGATGGCGGGTTACTTTGAGGCGCCGTGTTGTCGTGCTTCCGTTTATTGGCTGCAACGACTTAGCTTACCTCTTTGTCATTTATATACTCTCTTGCAATATTTTGGATTTCATGCATAGTCCAGACTGGTTTGGTGGTGAGGTGCTTTCAAAAATCTTCATTCATAAGATTTCTGTGAGCCCGTCGACCGTCAGGCACTCGTCATTAAACCTGTCTAGGTTTTTTCTTGTGGGTTTGTCTTGTCTTTGCGTGACTCCGAGAAGACTAATCGGGTACTTTGCCTTTACAATCCTGGTAGTGAACTGTGCCATGAAATTTTTGGAGACTTCGTCCAAATTGGGTACCGAGCCATTGTGGAGAGTGTTAAATCACTTGGTTGTGTGGCCGGCTCGGGTTACCAGAAAGGCCCTACATCGAACTACACTGGCCGCTCCTTCTAATTTCATCCAGGCCTCAAAAGTTGTGAGGTGTTCATGTCGGTTGGCTTGTCGAAACCCTTCGGTACCTTGGCCTTCATGATTCTCTCGGTGAATGAGGGTGGCTCTCATTATCATGTGCTCGCCTATTCTCTCTTTGGAATTTTGTCGATGCCTTTTATCGTCGTCGTCGTGTCGACGCTCTGGCTCTTGGAAATCACTGCGATTTCGACATCTTCTGTGGCACCGGCCGGGTGATCTTTTGTTCTTGGTCTCTCACTGTGATAGGCTCCTGGAGGTCACTTGACTTGCGTATTTCAACTGATATCATTCTTTGGGAGTGACTCGGCCCTCCAAGGTTTGTACACTTTGGAAGAGCTTTTGAATTATCTGGATTGCTTTTTCTTTGAGGCCGTCGGTTGCTATGGCCTTATAAAACTGGCGATCGTCTTTTCGCCGTTGCTACCTATCAGGGATTGGCCGGTGGTGCACGTCGTTGGGTATCCTCCTGTGGGTCAGTGGGGGGACGTCGTTCCATGGTTCGAAAATTGGGTTTGGCTCGTGGTAATGGCTTAGGGACTGGTCGAATTCTTCCGTCATGCCACCAAAACTTGGGAAGTCTCCACAAATGACGCCAATGTACAAGACTTCGTTGGTCTGGGTTGAGGGGAGGATCAGGGACTCGCTGATCTTGGTGATGACGTGATCAGACCTCTAGAGCGGCGGGGGTGGTACCTGCAAAGACACTCCGATGCCCAAGTCAAAATGGATCTAAGAGGTATAAATGAGGGTTAGGAATGTGTAACGTAACCGAGGGAGCTCCTGACTCCCTTTATATAGTTTGTGATAGTTATCTTATCTTATCTTGTTAGCTAAGATAAGAAAAATGTTTGAATTTAAATGTTTGGTTAGCGATTTCTTGTTACTAGGCGGTGATGGAGCCTAAATTCGGATAGTCGAGTTGGTGACTGCTCTGATAAAGGATCCGAGAATCGAGTTCGAAATAATTACAAACCAAAATCAATTTGTAGTACACCGGTTAATAGATTAAGTAAAGAATAATTTTCAAAGTTTTATGTGATCCGTGATTAATATTTAAGAACTTAAATTATTTGACTTCTAAAAGAAATAATATTTTTAATTTGGTTTCTTAACTAATATGTAATTTTTTTGTGCCACGATATCTTTCGATTCCAATAGGTCAAGGACTAATTCATTGTGAATCGGAGTTCTATTTTAGAGTTTGTCGTTGGCTAATGAGTTGTTACATGTACAAAATCGAATGCAAACCATCAGTATGAAATCTTTTTTTTTTTTGGACATAAGAGTATGAAATCTTGATGATGATGATGATAATGATGAAGATCAAGTTGAAAGTGGGCCTAGGAAGTGTCAATAGGTTCGCTTTCTGGTTGGGCCAAGAAGCAAAGCCTAGTTGGGACTTCTCGTGTTTGATTTGGACGGGTGATGCAAATAATTATCCGGAAGAAGTTAGTTTGCAAGGCCACACTGACTTTGTCCTTTTGTATTAGTTGTTACTCACCAATCGCCATGACCCACTTCACACCATTCCAATAAGACAATTTCACAATTATATTGATGCGACTATGTCGGACTAGGACCTTCCTTCATGGTCCTCACTCTTCATAAATATTGTTCTCAGTTTTGACTTTCATATATATATAACAACTTGACTTTTTCCCCTACTCCTCCTCCTAATAATATCAACAATTTTCTGCATAACAAGTTATTACTAATATCATCAACTAAAATGGCTAGTTTTCATGTTTGAGTTTATTAGTTTCAAGTAACTATCAATTTGTTGATTATTAGTTTATTACCAATAAAAGAATGGGACATGCAAAGATATCTAATCAATAATGATAATAAAAAAGAGCTAATTTCCGTTTTAATATTTTAGCTATCTTATATCTATGTGTGTGTTAGTGAAGAATATGTATTCGACTCATTTTTTATACAGGATCTCTTTTAAAGGCTTGATGAAATATGAATTTAAAATACCGGGAATGATTATATACCTATTACATATAACTTCTTCAAAAGAATGGAGTAGGAATTTTTTTTTTTTACGATTATCTTACGTATATATTAAAATTAATCATCAAAATTAATTACATATTAATATATAATTAAATTATACATATATTTATATATAAATATATTGGTGATTAATTTTAATCATTAATTTTAATATATAAATAATATTTTTATTTTTTTAATCTAAAAAACCGTGTTTAGCATAATTAATTTTAGAGTAAAAACCCAATCCGGTCTTTGTCCATTTTCACGAAGGACAAAGCGATTCCTGTCCAAAAAAAAGGGACACTTCGACCCTCGATTTTTTTATTTTGGGACAATACGGTCTCTCTATTAAAAAATTCATTAAATAATAATAAAAATTAGTTTTGTGAAAGGTTTTATTTATATTTTGTGGGGGGTTTACCCCCACAAAAATCTTTTCAACAATATAACCAATTACTACCACTACTACCATTATCTTTTTCATCCTCATTATTATCACTCTTACTTCTATTATTTTTATTGTGTAACCATATTTTATCATCATCACCAATACCAATATTATCAACATTAAAGTTTTCTTCTTTTATTTCTTATTCCATGTTATTTTTTTCCTTTAAAAGGTATTATACTATAATTACTTTTATTTTGTGGCATTATTTTTATCAATGATTTTTCTTCATTTAACCACCATTGATGAAGAAATTTTTTAAAAACAAAGTTATTAATAGTTTGTGGAGGTTTAAAACCCCCACAAAATACAAATAAAACTCCCACAAAATTAATTTTTATTATTATTTAATAAATTTTTTAACAGAGGGACCGTATTGTCCCATAATAAAAAGGTTGAGGGTCGAAGTGTCCCTTTTTTTGGACAGGGATCGCTTTGTCCTTTGTGAAAATGGACGAGGACCGGATTGGGTGTTTACTCTTAATTTTATACTAGCTTATTAATCATAGAATAAGGTATTATAAGGACTTGTATCGGGGCAGAGCGAGGCCATGGCCCAAACTTTTGTTAAAAAAATTAGTAATACTTTTTTAAAAAATAAAAAATAGTTCAGTTGGCTTAAATACTTTACTATGATTTAAAATACCAAAGTTTAATTTTCATCTCTTGCTTTTATTGCATAATAGTTTTTAGTTTTAAACATTCAAAACATGTTGGATTTAGACTGAACTGAGTGTATTCGCATTTTGCAACTCTCTATTCAATAAACAACACTCCCTCTACCTTTGAGTTAAAATATAAAAATTAGGTATTTTTATTTATATAATTTAATATTATTTTATATTTTATTATTTTTTTAATTTAATTTTTTATATGATAAAAAATATTAGAATATTTAATAAGTATTGATATTATTGTATTTATATAAATTAATAAAAAATTCAATAAATATTATAAATTTTAAAATTTGCCCGTCTAACTTCTTTTTTACATATTTTACAAGATATATATTCAAATTTTTATATAAAATAATCATGAAAAATCAAAGAATTGATACATTTTTTAAGAGGAATGCTAATATTCAAAAAGGAGAACATATAACTTTTACAATATCAACACCTGTAAATAGTTCTTCTACTTTAATAAATTACGAAGAAAGTAAGATACAACCTTCAAAAGTTTAAAGAGTTGCATCTAATGAATTTGACCTTAATTTTTTAGAATGAGACCCTAAAAAACGGCTTTAAATTTAGCAATATCTCAAATAAGAAAGATCAGGTTATACGAACTTATCTTAAATGGGTGTATATCAAAAAGTATTTTGATAACTATTTTCTATCAGACTCCCCTAAAATTTTGTTTCAAGCTCCGTCACTGACTTGTATTGCAATAGCTATTTGATGATCACCAATAATTTAAGTAATAATCATAACATACATGTCATTTGTAATAAATATTAAATAATAATGATAATAATAAGAAAAAGTAATAGCAATATATCACGACGCCCGCTTCTTTTGCATGGATTGAAAGTCTTTTATCCTAAACTTTGCGGGACCGTTTTCCTTATTAGTACTTAGAAGTAGTTTTCTATTTTGGCAAAAATTTATTGGTTCATCGATTATTCATTTCATTGTGAGCCTATACAAACAGCATTTAATTTGAACTACAAATTGTCAACTTGAACAAAGAATAGCAACAATGATAACTGGATGGATGACTTCGTGCTTTCATTCAACATATGAGAAGATAGCGCATTTTTCCTAACTAGAAATTGATTTGTGACCCAATCCCATACACTGCGTACTTATATTCAAGTCAATTGTGTTAGAGTAACAATTTTTAATTCTTGCTTCCTTGCTTACTTATTCAAATTACCATTTTTAACGATTTTTTTGCTACTTATTTTATTGGTATTTAAAAAAAATCATATTCAAATACTCATTATTGGGAAACTCATAAATGTAGAAGATGATCACTTGAACTAAGATATTCAAATTGTAATGTACTCTTTGCATTGTGGTGGATTAGCTTCTAGATGAGAACTTAAAAAGTTTTTAATTTTTTTTGACATATTAAATACGTTAAAAATAAAAATAATAAAAAAATAATTTGTTTTCTTCAATTAGTAATCTACAAACAAGCATCCATTAAATTAAATATTGAATTCACATACTTTTGGTTGAAACTTTTAACGTGAATTAAATTTTAAAGTGGTTATTGAACTTGTAAAATTGTCTTAAATTTGTTTCTGAACTTAACAAAACGGTCATACCTGACATATTTTTCTTGATGATGGATTGATGACATGGTTGGATGGAGACCATGCTAGACTTGTAAACGTCGTCATTTACTTTCTATTCCCCAAATATAACTGAAACGACGTCATTTTGAGTATTAAGAGGGGTTTAATACGTTGGTGTTATTATGCTCACGAAGTCTTCTTCCTCCCCAATTCACAAAACTTATGTACCATAATCCTAGTAGCTCTAGATACCCTAATCAAATCTGATAACACATATCCACCTCCATCTATACTACCATTGAATTTAACATACTTTCTATCAACCCTTTGGTAAGCATACAACACATCCCTAACCAAAACCCCTTTGAAACCTCATTCTTTTTCCTAACCAAATTGACAAAATCTCTAAACGTAAGTTTGTGCCTATTCTCGATCTTTTTAAACTAATAGAATCCCGTTAAACAAATTTTTTGTTATTATCCTTAAAGGCTTAACAGAAGAAGAACCCTTACGCTGAAATCAGCATGTCCGAGAGGGACAAATTAGCCAAGAGGTTGGAGAAGAAGAATCCTTACCATTGCTGAAATCGGCATAAAGTAGATGACGGTCCACTTGTTGCTGACGCTGCCGGGACCAGTCTTGTAGGAGAACTTGGCGAAAAGGTTAGAGAAGGAGAAAGTGAGAGAAGAGCTTTCGTGGGAGGTGAGGTGGCGCTTGATAGAATTAGCAATGGCAACGACATCAGGAGCAACGAAAGGAGTAATGCGACTGCAAAGGATGCGTTGAAAATAACAGAGGGAGTTGATGGTGGAGCCGTCATTGTTGGGAAGAAGAGGATGTGTATTACGAGTTTTCGCACCAGATCTAAAATCTTTAGCTGTATTTGGGCGCTAAAAACAAAACAACGACGTTTAAAAGTACATGTGGCTTCCAACATTGCTTGTATCCAATCACGTCATCAATCTGTCATCAAAAAGTATCTCACAGACAAATTTGTTTAATGACAATTTAGAACAATTTTAAGTTTAAAAATAAATTTGAGACTCGATTACAAATTCAAGAGTCAATTTGAGATTTACCTTTTCTAACAAATATATATATATATATATATATATATATATATATATATATATATTAAAGTAAGAACAATAATATTATAAAATTAACATAATCTAATTTTTTTATTCATAGTTAATTAGTAGTATTTAAAAATATTGACTAAAAATATATTATTGAGTTAATAGACTAAAAATATTAAATTACTAACTAATAGTGACGCGGAACGTCGTTTGGGACCCTAATTTTGGCGAGGTTAACAATCCTACTATAGTAAAAATAGTCAAAAGTCCACCTTAGTTCGCTAAGTCAACGATGTACCTGTTTACTCTCAAAGTCTAGAGGAGATAAGCACAACGCTTATAATATAAGAAGTGTTTATTCTTCACCTTGCGTGATAAAAGGAATACATAGACTTATTTATAGTAGTAAGAGGAGGACGAGCCTTTGAGTATTAGGCGATGTGGGACTAATTCATATGCATATTATAAAAACACAACTAAGCTTTACTACTTCAACTAATATTTCTAATAACCTAATAGATACTATTGCATTATTCTCCCTGGGTTGGAAGATGCTTGGTCTTATATTCTATTGATTCTACTTCTTCTTCATAGTAAGGTGACAGATCAGCAATGTTAAAGGTGGCTGATACTCCATAGTCTCCTAGAAGCTCAATCTTGTAAGCATTATCGTTAATGCGCTCCAAGACTCTGAATGGTCCATCTGCCCAAGGAGATAATTTTCCGCGAGACTTAGAAAATCGTTCCTTTCTTAGATGAATCCATACCAAATCTCCTACATTGAAAATATTTGGTCTTCTATGTTTGTTGCCTTGGGCCTCATACCGAGCAGTCTGACGCAGTATCTTCTGTCGCACCTTCTCATGAAGCTTCTTGATTTGTTCAACACGTTCATCATCATTTGCACTATACTCTCGTGGAGTTGGTACAACAGAAGGTCCAAAGGACTTAGAGGTCGCTTACCATATAACATTTCGAATGGAGACCTCCTTGTTGTTTGACTAATAGAATTGTTGTAGGAGAACTCAACTTGTGGCAACACAAGATTCCATTAGCAAGGGTGTTTGCCCATAAAACTTTGTAGAAAATTTTTTTAGGCTTTTGTTGACCATTTCTGTTTGACCATCTATTTGCGGATGACTAGCAGAGCTAAACTGTAGGTGAGTAACCATTTTTTTTCCATAAAGTCCTCCAGAAGTGACTCATGAACATTATATCTCGATTTGAAGTGATTATTTGAGGGATACCATGCAAGCGCACAACCTTTTTAAAGTACAAATCTGATATGTAGGAAGCATCATTTGTCTTATGACAAGGTACAAATGAGCCATCTTCGAAAATCTGTCAACAATCACCATAACAGAATCATTTTGCCTCTGTGTCCTTAGTAATCCCAAGACAAAGTCCATGCTAACATCTTCCCATGGGGCCTTCGGAACAGGAGACGACTTGTACAAACCAGTATTTTTATTTTCACTTTTAGCAATGTGACAAATGTGGCATCTTTGAATGTGTTGAATGACATTCTGCTCAAGTTTAGGCCAATAGAATTTCTCTTTTATGAGAGCCAACATTTTGTCCCTTCCAAAGTGTCCTGTTAATTTTTCATTATGGATCTCCCAAATAATTGATTGGTATAATGAACAGCGAAAAATGTACAACCGATTTTCCTTGAAAAGATAATCTTCTTGAATGAAGAATTGTCAATAAGGTTGTCGCAAGTAGCACATCAAGATTTCGAATCATATAACTCCTTTACAATCTCAAAGCCAACAACCTTAATTTGTAGAGTAGAAAGGAGAGTGTGTCGTTGGCTTAAGGCATCGGCAACCTTATTTTAAGTCCCAAATTTATCATTTATACTTAAGGAGATATGAAAAAGATTGTAGAAACTCACTCTAAGTGGCATGGCAAGATAAACTCCTTAGGTAATAGATAATGGCTCCAGTGACTTAATGCTCGCACGATTTCATAGAACTCCTTGTCATAAGTGAAATACTTCATTTTAGTGTCGTTAAGCTTTTCACTGAAGAAAGAAATTGGTCGGCCTTCTTGACAAAGTATAGCACCAATACCAACATTTGAAGTATCAAAATCGACCTCAAACATGGAATCAAAGTTTGGAAGTGCAAGTACAAGAACCATAGAAATCCTTTCCTTCAATGCCTCAAAGCTCTGTTGCACCTTTGCACTCCATGTAAAAGTATCATGCTTAAGACATTTAGTAAGTGTAGCAGCAATGGAACTAAAATTCTTGATGAATCGCTGATAGAACAAGGATAATTCATGGAAGCTCCTTATATCATGCAATCGGAGCTCCTTATATCGATTTTGCTATGATCCACCTCAGTGCCTTGATTTGTCACAACATATCCCAGAAATATGACTCTATTCATCAAGAAGTCACATTTATTGAGATTAGCATATAATTTTTGCTCTCGAAGTACTGCAAATACTTGACATAGATGGACTAGATGTTCATCATGATTCTTACTATGTATTAAGATGTCATCAAAGTAAACAACAACAAACTTTCCATTGAAGGATCGAAATACCTGGTTCATCAAGTGCATAAAGGTGCTTTGTGCATTAGAGAGGCCAAATATCATAACCGTCTATTCGTATAATCCAACTCGTGTCTCGAAAGCTGTCTTCCATTAATCACGAGACATCATATGGATTTGATGATAGCCACTCCTTAAGTCGATCTTAGAGAAGATAACAGCACCATGTAATTAATACAGCAAATCATCAAGTCGAAGAATAGAGAACCTGTACTTGATGGTGATCTTATTCACACCACAACTATCATTGCACATACGCCATGAACCATCTTTCTTCGAAACTAGCAGAGTAGGAATGGCACAAGGACTACTACTATCTCTGACTAGGCCTTTGTCTAAGAGATGTTTTACTTGGCGTTGTAACTCGTCATGCTCCTTAGGACACATACGATATGCTGGCTTGTTTGGGATCACCTAATCAGGGACAAAATCAATGGCATGTTGGATATCTCGCATTGGTGGTAACCCGTTAGGGATCTCCTCAGGGACCACATCAGAAAATTCTTCAATCAAAGGCTTAACATCCTCATGTACGGACAATGTCTCATTGTTCTCTACACAAATCAATAAAAAACACGTGAAGTTTAACTTTCCATGAGTTTTGTTAAGGTATGACCTTGTGATTTGAGCAATTAGCAGCAATATGCCCAAATCTTTGACATTTGAAATACCTTATGTTGGATTCAGTAGAGCGAGAAGAGTTGTGCTCCTTATTGGTTGGTGAACTTTTTAAAGGGCTTACCTTAGAGGATTGTTGGGGAGTCCATTTTTTCTTTGAAAAATTAACCACCCTCTCTTTTGAGAAGTGATTGTTCTTCTTCTGTGTTATTTACTTTTCAACCTTTTAACACTATTCTTGTAACATCATCCAACATCCAGAATGGTTGTAACTAAACAATATCAGAAATTTCTGTATTTAGTCCTCTAAGATAACGAGCAAGTGTTTGTTCTTCAGGCTCTTAAATGTCACACTGTATAAGAAGGTCTTCAAACTCCATAGTGTATTCTTCCACAGTCAATGATTTTTGTTTCAAATTGTGAAATTTGATGAAGACTTCTTTCCTGTAGTGCTCTAGAAGAAACTTTTTCCTTAGTTTAAGGCACATTTTATCCCATGTCTTGATTTTGTTCCGTCCTTCTCTTTCTCGCTGACGCCTGAGATTCTCCCACCTTATTGATGCGTGCTTCTTTAACTTGATTGCTACAAGCTTTATGCGCTTGTCGTCCGAAAATATCTTTTAACTCGAACACTCTTTTCACTGTGCAAAGCCAATCGTTGAAATCATTTGGTTGGAGTCTCCCTTCAAACTCAGAAATATCAATTTTGATTCCTAAGTCTATAGCTTTCGTGTTGTTATGTCGTGCTCTTCATGTGGACAAATCTTCAAACGAAGAAGAATAATGAAATGAATTTGCATTATCCTCTTCGCTAGAAGAACTGTCTTCAGTCTGGTTGCCATGATTATTTTGAGCACCTTCATATTTTGCAAGTTGCTCTTGCAACTCCTTAACTTGACGGCGTGATTCTTCCATTTCAATCTCTTGAGTAGTTCTACGCTTTGGAGCCATGTTTTATTTCTATATAATGAGACTAATGCTTGAATGTCAATGTTGTGATGGTGGCGATGATGATGGGAATGCACCAATGATGGTAATGATGGGAATGAACTAAGATAATCACCAACAGAAAAGGGACGATATTACCCAAAATTTTGCAGCAGACAATCCATACTGACAACTCGTAACCACACTAAGACCCGTACCCACGAACGAAATAAAATTTTACTGGAGTAAGTCGAGGATCGACCTTGCTCTAATACCAAACTAACACTAGGACGTCGTTTGGGTCACCAATCTTGGTGAGGTTAACAATTTCACTATAGTGAAAATAGAAAAAGTCCACTTTCGTTGGCTAAATCAAGAATGTACCTAGAGAAGATAAGCATGTACCTTTTTACTCTTAAAAGAGTATAGAAAAAATAAGCGCAAAACTTATAATATAGGAAGTATTTATTCTTCAAATTGCGTAACAAAAGGGATACATGAACTTATTTATAGTAATAAAGAAAGAAAAAACTTTTGAGTATTAGACAATATAAGACTAATTCATATACATACCATAATAACATAACTAAGTTTTACTACTTTAATTAGTATTTTTAATAACTTAATATATGCTCATGCATCAAATAGTGTTAGTCAATATAAATTAAAATAATTGGTGTTTGAGACTTTCTCTTAAAGTAATTAAAGGCAGTGTAAGTAATTCTCGTTGACCTTGGTGTGCTGATTAGACTAACGGTTAGATATATACAAGTTAGTAGACTTTTAAAACCTAGCTAAGAAGTAGAAGGGAAAAAAGACAGAGGAGCATGGACAAAGAGAGGGACCTACAACATTGAATAAATGGAAGAAATGTGGTCCATGGCAGTGTCTCCTCGTAAGAGAGTGAAAGAATGGACTAACGTGAGCATCATGTTAGTTGTCATCATGGACTCGCTAGATCTCTAAATTAAATGACCTAATGTCTAATGTATTGTTCCAATGGGGGGGTGTATGGGAAGGGGGCAATTAAAGGACGCTTTCACATGCCCTAGCCCCTAATAACCCTTCCCTTTCTACAAACCACGTGGCCTCTAATATCATTCGCCCTTCTTTCTTTAGACACTGTCCCTTTAACTATTCATCACTCAGGTAAATTCATTCATTAACATGTATATGCCAACATTTGTTAATTAATTGTTCATGGGACAGGGTAATCTGAGCAAATTGCCCATCGTGTAAATCGGTGCGATTCCCCATTAGGCCATTATTATTAAGGGATACAACTTCCGTGATTTCGTGTCTAAAGAATAAGAAAGAAAGTGAAGAATATACATCGGCATTTTTTTCCTACCAATAATGGTGTTTAGTACGGTGTTGTGATATCCTAGTTGTTAGAATTGAACTCACAATTAAATTGGTCAAATTATTAATTTATTAATTTAATCGATAAATTATTAATTGAATTGATAAAATTAGTTTTATATAAATAAAAAATATAAAATTAAAATTAAAAAATATATATTTATTAATATTTTATTATATAAATATTTAAAATGTTTAATATTTATTTTAATAATAATATAAATTTTAATAAAATAAATATATAAAATTATAATAAAAAAATTAATAATAATAATAAAATATATAATATTATTATTAAAAAAATAAAATTAATATTTGATATAACTTAAATTTGACCATTAAATTATATATAAATTATAATATAATATGAGTTTATATATATATATATATATATATATATATATATATATATATATATATATATATATATATATGTGAACAAATATATATAACGAAAAAAATTCTTTAAGTTGCACTAGGGATTGAATATATAAAATTATAAACATGTTATGTAATAAGAAGATAATTAGCCTAGTGGGAGAGTTATGTCCATGCGTTGCCGAGGTCCAAGGTTTAACGCTTTGTTGTAGCATTTTTGCAAAATAGTCTGTCGATCCAATTTGATTTTTATAATTATACGTGATACAATTTTTTATTCGAAGACACATGTTTTATTGAGTTGGTATGTCTATATATCGAACACATTTTAAATACGATACTTATTGACATATATAAAATATTTTTTATTTTATATATTTATCATATTTTTTGTTTTATAAAATTTTTTTATTGAGTTAGCGTGTTTATATATTGAACACATTTTAAATACAATACTTATCGACATATATAAAATATTTTTTATTTTATATATTTATCATATCTCTTTATCTTATAAAAATTTAAAATGGGTAGTGCTAGGAGCCAATGATTTAAACGTATAATGTGTACAATTAGCTAAATTTTTTGTCTTTGAATAAAACGAACATCACCAAGAATTGAACTCTTGACTTTCGAATCTAGAGCTTTAATACCATGTCATGAACCCACTCATCCCAAAAGCATAACCTGACAGGAGAATGTAACACTAATAGTCATATCTCTAATACTGCCTAAACTTTCATTGTACACATTATACGCTTAGACCATTGGCTCCCTATACTTTCTCATTTAAAATTTATGTATCCATATATCTTATCTCAAAAATAATTGATGGATCTGGTTTGATTTTTATAATTATATGTGATACAATCTTTTATCTGAAGACGAATATTTTATTGAATTAGCAATGTAACACTAATAGTCATATCTCTAATACTGCCTAAACTTTTATTGTACACATTATACGCTTAGACCATTGGCTCCCTATACTTTCTCATTTAAAATTTATGTATCCATATATCTTATCTCAAAAATAATTGATGGATCTGGTTTGATTTTTATAATTATATGTGATACAATCTTTTATCCGAAGACGAATATTTTATTAAATTAGCATGTCTATATGTCGAACACATTTTAAATATGATACTCATCGATATATATAAAATATTTTTTATTTTATATATTTATCGTATCTCTAGTGTCTTATAAAAATTTAAAATTTATGTATTCATATATCTCATGTCGTATCGTCTCTTATGTCTATATTAATATTCATATATTGTAGGATACAATATTTTGCCTTAGTACAAAACTTAAAAGGGTTTTATTTCATATGTATGGCTTTCTGTCCACTAGTAATAAAATGCTATCAATTACATCACTCAGAGTTGTCAAACCGCACGCCTATATTTGCAAGTTATGCGATTTATTATGTTTTATTTACGAATTATAATTTTTTAATTTAAATTATTTATAATAAGTCTAATAGGTTAAATAGGTTAATTCATTATTTTTTTAAATATTTTGATAAAAAACAATTACAATTATGTCAAAGATTTTAAACAAAAAATATTTTATTAATTTATGGGTTTAATTTTTAAATATAGTCATAAAAAAAAGTTAAAGACAATTTTAGTTCTTATGGTTTAGATCTTAATTTTATTTGTTTTTAATCTTTTTTTTTATTTAAATTTATCCTTAAAGTTTAATTTAGTTTTAAAATTATTTTTTTACATAATAAATTTTAAAATTTTGGATCAACTTATCCTTAACAAAAAAATAAAAAAGAACCAAAAAAAAGAGAAGCGGTCACTAAAAGAAAAGAGAGAGACGTACAGAAAATGAAAAAAGAGGAAAAAAAGAAAAAAAAAGATGGCAACACTCAAAATCGTTCGACACCGTCACATCTCATTGCTCCATTCGATGAGAGATAGAGGAACGAAGAGGGAGAGAGAGGAGAAGTAGAAGGTGACGGCAATGTCGACGAGAGAGGATGTCACATGCTGTCTTCGCCTTTGCCGTGATGCTTCTCATTCTCGGTCGTGCTGTTCTATTTTTCGGTCTCGTTGTACTTCTCTCGTTTCTCTATTTTCTTTCTCTTATTTTCTGTTGCGTTTTCTGAGTGTTTGATGTGTGTGTGATTAAATGAGAATAGAAAAGAGTGACGTTATTGTTTGGTTGGTGTAATAAGAGACTTTCTGCTTCTTTTATGATTATATTATCGCTATCATTATTACTGTATGTCCACGAAGTGTTTGATTAAATGGGAGTAGGATAATGATAAAAAAATATTGGTGAGAAAGTGAGAATAGAATGGTCTTTTTGTCTGAATGATGATTTTAAAATCAAATTGAACTTTAAGCATGAATTCGAATGCAAAAAGAGATTAAAGACAAATAAAATTTTCGACCTAAAATTATAAAGACCAAAATCATACTTAACCTCATAAAAAAATTAATAAAAAAGTGTTAATCTTTTTGAAAAACACAAAAAAAAACGAATCGCCAGTCTGATTAATCTACAAACTGATCTATTTAATTCTCTATTATTTTAAATTAATTATACTCAATCCGTTTAATCTAAAATTCAAACCAACTTAATTTAAAATATATATATATATATATATATATATATATATATATATATATATAATCATTTAAATATGTGAATAGACTATAACCCGATGAGTTTACTCTATTTTGACTACCCAAATTCAATCAGATCGTTCTAACAAATTGAGAGACCGTGTTTGGTTGTTGTTTGCTCCCGTAGGATTACATGGGGTACCCCCGATTTGCCATGTCCATGAATTTGAACAATGTCTATATTATTTATTAGCATTAATACTCCTCGCTAATGGAAACTCAACTTACAAAGGGGAGGGGGGCATAGGACTCGGAAATCCGTTGTCTTTAGCGATTTATTTTCATCACATCATTTGTTTAGGTCGCTTTCAAAATTTTTCCATTTCATAAGTTATCTATTCATCAATAATGCACAAAATCTTTTTATCTTATGCTGATGATGTTTAAACTTTTGGTTTAGAATTGGTTATCACTAATAATGCAAGTTTTTACGTAAGACACTTTTAAATTTGAAGTGTACTTTTTTTGTCATAAAAAATTTAATACCATACTATTCTTTTAATAAAATTATTTATCTCAAGATTTAAGATGTTGGTAAAATAATTAATGGTTAGAACTAACTACCTTAGCTAGCTACCTAGCTATATATATTCCGTAATCAATCTGAATTCATGATGAATAAAATGAACAATTGGGATCATTCCACTTCCCTATTTAATTTTCTTTCATGTCTCATTAATTTAAATATTAAAATTTATGAAAATACTAAATTAATAATAAAATAAAAACTTAAATAGATACATATCCAATTTTTATTAGTGACAGTGGAACATGAATAAGAGTGTGAAAGCGATAATGACAATCTCAATTCAAGCAATGAACACTTAAAAAAAATAAAAAAAAAATTCTAGGACGTTGATACTTGATATATTGCCCTGAAGAGACAGTTTCTTTTTTTTTGTATCATAAAATAATTTCTCTCAAACATTTAATAAGAGGAGTGACACATGAATAATTATATTTTTTATTTTTTTAATAATTTTTTTAGATTTAGTTAAATATTTTGTATGTAAATTTTTTTATTTATTTTATATTATTTTTTTAAGAAATAATAATAATCAAATTCTAATTTTTTTATTATAAAAATTCTAATATTATTTTATAAAATTACTTTTTTTTTATAAAATTTAAGTTAATAAAAAATATACATAAATAATTATATATCTAACTATTTATGTGCAAAGCAAACGGTGAGGCTAGCTAGTTTTTTCAATCTAAATATAGGCATTCTCTAGTCAAAGCTAGGAACAATAGTGACTGCATATATAAGAATGTGTTTGTAGGTCATTGATTAAAAATGAGTATGAATGTATATTAAGCTTTATCCAGCATCTTCAATGTTTGAGTTTAATTTTATTTTATTTTGAGTCTTACAAAATATTATATAAATATTTATAAAATTATATATCATAAAATTTAATATAAAATTTATTATTCTAATATTTAATCTTATTTTAATTTACACTTAAATTATTTTTAATTATTTCAAATAATTTTAATTAAAATATAAAAATTTAACTAAAACAAAAAATATAAAATTACAAAATTAAATTTATATATCATATTTAAAATATATTATACCTAAAAAAATTTATAATAAAAAAATTAGAATTTTATGTATTTAAATTGAGAGAAAAATTAGAATTTTGTAAATAATAGAGAAAAGAAAGTTACGTTAAATTGATTTGGATCCATAAAATGTTTTTGAAATAATATAATATCTCTTTATTTATATTAGTATTATTTCAAATATAATATGTAGTGAAAGTGTTAATTTATATTTTTTTATTAAAAATAGAGAGATTCGAATCCAAAATCTCTAAATGAGTATGAGAAAATTATGTCATTTGAGCTATAATTCATTGTTAATTTTAAATTATTTTAGTTACTATAAAAGTAAAAAATAATATCCAAAATTAATTTCATTAGAGTTGCTCTTATGGTATTTACTAAAAAAAAATTAAAAGTGGAAAATGTTAAAATTTTCAATGATTTTTTCGTAGTGTTTAATTTTGATTCGGTCTAAAATATTTTATATAATTATTTAATTATATTTATTTTTTTAAATAATTATTTATATAGTGAATATTAAGAAGTTGTTTGTCTGATAGTACAGAATGTCGCCTAAACCCCTTTAAGAGTTATGAGGGAAACAAGAAACCAAATTACAAAACCAGCAAAAGAGAACAAAACAATACCACCTACACAATCCACTGCTAAGTCTAAACAACACGAGCAAACAACACAAAACAAGCCAACAAAGCCTAATGAGAACAAAAAGTGATCAAGGTTAAGAAGTAATTGTTTTTACAGATCTAGTAATACATAATTAAATATACACATAAAATTATTAGTGTATTAAAATTAAATTTTTTATTTATTAAATTTAGAATTGAAAAAAATGTTTTAGAACTAATTTAATGTTGTTCTTATTTCCATATATTATCCGTTTTCGGTGCTTTATAAACAAAATAACAATGATAATAATAATGAAAAAAATAAATAATGCAAACTTTTCATTTTTCATTCTGGCCTAAGATAGAATGAAATTAATTGTATTTATATATAAAAGATATTGAATTTATATTATAACTAAGCGGCCAGATGCTTGTATTTAATTTGTATGATTTTTTTTTGAAAAAGTCAAATCAAATATATTTATATTTACATACTAATACATAAGTTGGTGTCTTTTACGGTTTCTAAAAAGTTGAATTATTATGTTGATTTTTATGATTTTATTAATTTATAATTAATTTTTTATAATTTTTAATGAATTTTTATAATATTTTTAATTTTATAATTAAATTTTTATTAATATAATATATATATATTAAAATTAATAGAATAATTTTTATAAATTAAAAATATTCAAGAATAAAAATTTAATTAAAAATATATAAATTTAACTTAATTTTAAATTTAGTAAAATTTTAGAGACTAATAAAATAATTAAATCTTTAAATAAATATTATACTAACAATATATGAAAACTAAAATTTTAAATGATTTATATTATCATTTAATCGGCCGGAAAATTCCATATAAAAGAAGGACGGTGGGGCCGGGGTGCATGGGGAATTGTTCCGAATTCCAAATCTTGATTATGAATACGTTGTGCGGCAGGCGGCAGCACAAAGGAAAGAGCATTTTTAGTGGGCATTAGGCAAGAGCTTTCCCGTAATAATATTCAAAAGGAATGTAAGTTTAAATAAATTTTTAATCTCTATAAAATATTTTTAATTTATACAGTTAGTTTACTCTGTCATTAGTATTTAATTTGTCATGTTATCATTTAATGAATCAATTCAATAACTAAATGGAGATATTTTAAATTTTATTACTAAAATAAAAAATTTATAAAACTAACAAAATCATTTTATAATGGTAAAAAAATAATTTAAACCAAGAAAATAATAGAACATGGTCCCTATATATATATATATATATATATATATATATATACACCCTATAAAAATTTGTTTGGATGTTATTTTCGAAAAATATTTATAAAAAAAAATTATAAAAAAAATAATTTTATATTTAGATATTTTATATAAAAATTATTTTTATTTATTAATGATATTTAGATAAAATAAGATAAAAATATTTTTTTATTTATTTATTATATAAAAAATTTTAAAAAAATATAAATTATAACTTTTTAAAAAATATATTTTTTATTTTTTAAATGTTTTGACTTTTATTATTAAAAATTTATCAAATACACTAAATAATTAAAAAAAAAAATTTTTATTAATTTAATAACGTAAAAACAAACACTAAATATATTTTATAATTTTCACTTTTCACTGCTGCATTGAACTACTGCTAGCTAGCTAGCTAGGTTTACTTAATAAATAATTGTTTCTTTCGAACTACCCACTTAAACCTCTCCGAACGCCAGAAAGCTATATATGCATATTATTAGCTGTCTTTCACTCTCATAACGATGATAAATAAAATGAAAAAATAATAGCATTCCCAAAAAAAAAATATATTAAAAAACCTTACTGCTTTAAACTAGAAAACTTAAAGCATCGTTAGCTATTAATATTACTTAACAACCTTTGTATTTGTGTTGCGTTAGAATGCATAATAATATTTATAATTATATATTTATTATGTTTAAAATTATATAATTATTTTAATAATAATTAATAAATATTAAATAAACTAATTTTATATTATTTAAAATAATTTTTTATTATTTTATAAATATTTTTGAAAGAAAATAAGAGAAAATAAGTGAGCACTAGTACTAGCTATAGTATCAGCAATTTTTTATTTTGATATTGTAAAATCGGACATAAATTAAATAAAATAGTGTTTAATAAAGGTTTATTTTTTTAAATGTGGGATAAAAATGGGTGTAATCTTATGATATTAGAAGATACGATATTTTGCAAAATTATGAGAACGGTAGAATTCGCACGCAAGGACAAATTGTTAGATCATATTTTTTTATTTATAAAAATAATATATAGATTGTGTATTGTATTATTTTAATGTTAAACTATAATACACAGTCTGTGTATTGTATTATTTTAATATTAAATTACAATACACATATTACATATTATAAATACACAAATTGCATATTATCAATATAATATGTATTGTGCATGTTGTGTTTGCCCTCTCATATTATAAAACTTTATTTTTTGTAATATTAAAATAAAATTCTATTGACTATCTCATATTAAAATAAAAAATTAAAAATTGACAATATCTTTTTTGTGGATTGTACTTTTACGAATAAAAAATATTTTTTATTATAAATTCTATGGATTCACAATATGCTCTTTGTGAATTATATTTGTATGAATAAAAAGAACTTTTTGCTCCAATACGTCCTCAGCGAATTAATTCATTAATTGTTTAACAAACGTCTTCATAAATTTATTAAATACCAAATTACTTTATATTTGACCGATTTACCAATACTAAATCAATATATCAAAAAATGGTAATGACTTGTATATAAATATTTTTGTATAAAATTAATTAAAAATTATTAAATAATTTAATATATAATTATTTAATAATTTTTAATTATTAACTTTATATTAAGATAACAAACTATTGGTGAATGAATTATACCTCAAATGACATAATTTTTTCATATTCACTTAAGAAGTTAGGGGTTTGCTAATGAGTAATAGCTCAAATAGCATAGTCTCTTCATACTCAATTAAGAAGTTGCGGGTTCGAATTTCTTATTTTTGGTAAAAAAAAAAAAGAAGTTGTGGGTTTAAAAATATATATAGTTAAAATATAAGATTATTATTTGAATCGATAATGTTATTTTATATATCAATATTTTTTATTTGTATAAAATATAAGATTATTATTAATTAGTGTATTTAAATTATATTTAAATAAAAAAACGTGTATTCGTTGTTAAAAAATATTAATATCAAAATAATATAGTTTATTATATAAAAAGAATATTGACATTGCGAACAAAACTCGTCAACTTCCACATTGCACTGTTCTTTATTTTTATTTAGTTATAACCAATGTCCTAAAAATATTATATTATAGAGAAATAATTAAATTAAAATATTTCTATCCGAAATTTTTAGCAAATGCTGGTTATTGGTCAACAAGATTCTTATTATTATTTTAAGGTTCTTATTATTTATTAAAAATATGCTATGAATAATTTTTTTTAATAAAATTATAAAAAATTTTATTTATATATAGAATATATTTAAATAATTAAAATATAAATACTATTTAAAAAAAATTAACCATAAAAAAGATTAATCATTACTATTTGAATGCACTTTGATACTCCTAATATATAAAACAGATATTTTTTGAGTTATCGTGTTTATACATTATATTTATCTGAGATTTGTTTCACATACATCTTTTTTATATTTAATTTAATATATTTAAATATTGTTATATATCAATGTGTGCAAATTTATTTTTAATATATAATTTTAAAATAAATTTATAAATAATATATTATTATTTAATTAAAATTAATTTAAATATTTTATTTAATTAAAAATATTAAAATATTATGTTTTTATATTATAACAAATTAAATTTAGCTGTTTATGTGTCACACTTATCGTGTGCCATGTCATTGTAATTATATCCGTGATTGATAGTCCCTAATTCAAGGATCAGTGCTTTTAATAAATATATTATAAAATATTATTTTCGATTTAATATGTCGGATATAGGATATAGTGTCCCTAGTACATTTAAGAACATTAGAAATTTTCTTACATATCTATCTGACCTATCTGACTAGGACCCTTGGAATTTAATTTTCACAAGCCAGGGAACTAAAAACCAAGGGCGGATACGCTACAGTTGAATTTTTTTTTAGTGGGTATTTCAGTAAAAAAATTTATAATTTAATAAAACAGAAAGAGTATGTAAAGATAATAAAATTGTGAAAAAATAATAATAAAAAAAAAATTTTATTAATTGTTAATTGATTGAATTGTTTGCTATGAAGATAAAACTAAGTATATATAGAACATTGGGCTATAAAAGATAAAAGTAAATAAAGATAAGATAAAGATAAGATAGAGATAAAGATAAAGATAACTATAAGATAAGATAAAGACTAAAATTATAATTGAATTTGTGTATTCTATTGGGCTGAATTTGTGGGGCGTGAGACGTCTTTATTATTGTCATGGACTAAGGTGGAAGAGTGATTTAATACGCCCTGCAAGTTAGAGGATAAAAGATGTCAAAAATACTAAACTTATTCAGATTAAGATGGAAGGGTTGAGGAGACAAAGGCTTGGTGAAGATGTCGGCTAGTTGCCTAGAAGCGGGAATTAGGAGAAGTTTCATCACTCCAACTTGAGCTTTTTGTCGAACCAAGTGACAATCAACTTCTAAATGTTTGGTCCGTTCATGAAAAACCGGGTTAACAGCAATATGAAGAGCACTCTAATTATCACAATATAAAACTGGTGGGCGGATAGGAGAGATGCGTAAAAATTGTAACACATTTAGTATCCATTGAAGTTTACAAGTTGTGTTGGCAAGTGCACGGTATTCTGCTTCCGTGGATGAGCGGGCAACGGTAGTTTGTTTCTTGGTCTTCCAAGAGACTAAAGAACTGCCTAAGAAGAAACAATAACCTGTTAAAGATCGTCGAGTGTCAGGACATCCGGCCCAATCAGAGTCACTGAAGCCAAGAAGTTGAATTTCTGATTCCCTTGGAAAGAAAAGTCCTTTGCCGGGACTAGTTTTCACATATCGTAACACATGCTTGGCAACTTGAAGATGAGATTCAGTAGGAGATGCCATGAATTGACTTAATTGTTGAGTGGCATACATGATGTCCGGTCGAGTAGTAGTGAGATAGATAAGATGGCCAACCAAACGGCGATATACAAAAGGGTCGGATAGTAGGAAACTTTTATCTTGATATAGTCTTGTGGTACTATCCATTGGAACAGAGGCAGGTTTAGCACCTAATAAACCAGAATCCTCCAAAAGATCAAGACAATATTTTCTTTGAGATAAGCAAATTCCCTTCTCTGATTGAGCAACTTCAATACCCAAAAAATATTTTAATGGGCCCAAGTCTTTAATTTGGAAGTGTTGGTGCAAAATAGATTTAATGGCAGCAAGTTCAGAAATAGAATTACCAGTGAGAACAATATCGTCAACATAGACTAAAAGGATAGAAATTTGATCACCAATGAATTTAACAAATAAGCTATAATCAGATGAGGTCTGCTGATATCTATGAGATAGCAAAAGATGTGAAAGTTTGTCATATCACATACGACTAGATTGTCGTAAACCATACAGTGACTTTAGTAGCTTACAGCATTGATTCGGTTGATGAGATGTAAATCTGGGTGGCAGAGTCATATAAATATCCTCAAAAAGATCCCCATGTAAGAAAGTATTATTGACATCCAACTGATGTATGGGCCAACGCTTCATAGAAGCTAATGCCAAAACTAATCTGATGGTGGCAGACTTGACAACAGGGGAGAAAGTTTTCAAGAAATCAACACCTTCAGTTTGAGTGAACCCTTTAGCCACAAGGCGTGTTTTATATCGATCAACTAAACCATCAGGCTTGCGTTTGATGCGATAGACCCATTTATAGCCAACCGGCTTAACCCCTGTAGGGCAATCAACAAGACGCCAAATTTTGTTCAGCTCAAGAGCATTCAACTCATCTTTCATACCACTACGCCAATTAGAGTGTTGATTGGTGTCCTTAAAAGATTTTGACTCAACGTCAGAATGTAGAGATAAAAGAAACTTTTTATGTGAAGATGAGAGAGAAGAAAAAGACATGACTGAAGATAAAGGATACTTGCATTTTAAGGGAGATTGATTTGTAGAAATGAGAGAGGAATTACACAAGTAATCAGAGAGATATGCTGGAGGTCGGTGAGGCCGGTCAGAATGACGAGGATGGAGTTGCTCAGGTGGTGAAGAAGGTGATGGTGGGCTGGTGTCTAGTGCGGAAGGAGAGATGGGTGTCTGTGTTGAAAGTGATTTGGTTGTCATGGGTTCAACTTGGCTAGGTAACGATAGTGAGGAAGAAAGAGAGGTTGTTGGAGAAAATAAAGAACTAGGTGGAGTTGGGTCAATGGGTATAGGTGAGGGTTCAACTAGAAGACTAACTGAATCTTATTTTTGAGAAGGTGTGTTTGGCAATGTTGGGCTGAGTGTATGGAATTGGACATTTTTTGTGACTAAGGGCAAGATCATTTTATAAAAAATTACGTTTCTAGAAATCTCAATTCTTTTATCTTCTAAAACATAAACAATATATCCTTTAAAACCACTTTGAAAGCCAATAAATACAGCCTTTTTGGCTCTTGGATCAAATTTTGATCTATTTGCCATTAGGGTAGAAACAAAACATAAGCATCCAAAAACTTTAAGGTCATGATAATTTGGTGGATGATTGAATAAAATTTCAAATGGTATTTTAAAATTAATTGCGGATGATGGAACTCTGTTAAGTAAATAAACAGCATGTCTAACAGCATAAGACCAAAAAGATGATGGTAAATTAGATTGAAACATAAGAGCACGATCTATATTCAAAATATGTTGATGCTTGCGTTCTACCCTTCCATTTTGTTGAGGAGTTTCAACACAACTACATTGATGAATAATGCCCTTTGAAGCATAAAAATCAGGTAAAATAAATTCTAGTCCATTATCGAAACGAATAGTTTTGACTTTGGAGTTGAATTGTGTTTCAATTAAAGTAATAAAATTTTTTATTTGATTTTGCACTTCTCCTTTTGATTTTAATAAAGTAACCCATGTAAAGCGGCTAAAATCATTAACAATAGTAAAAAAATATTTATGATTATGAATAGAATTTTGTCGAAACGGACCCCAAATATCAAAATGTAATAAATCAAAACTTGTATTGGCTTTGTTAAAACTTTGAGAAATGAAAGTTTCTTTTGCTTAGAAAGATGACAAATGTCACAAGCCTCATCATGATGCATAGAGATAAAAGGAAATTGTTTATGTAAATGATTAAGTCTTTGCCCAGAAAGGTATTCTAAACGAAAATGTCATATATTGGAAGGTGTAATGGGTGGAGATTTGATGGAATTTATGGAGTGTGTAGTGGATGAATTTTTACCGAAATTGGGTTCAAATACATATAATCCCTCTCCATTCTGGCCAGATCAATCGTCCCCAAATTGTTGCTCTGTAAAGTGCAAGAAGAAGATGAAAAAGTGAGTTCACATGTGAGTACTGAAGTAATTTTTGAAACAGAGATAATATTAAAGTTGAAATGAAGTAAGTAAAGAACATCATGAAGAACCAAGGATGGTGAAAATTGAACGATGCCTTTATAAGAAACAGTAGTCTGAGAACCATTTGGTAAATTAACAATAATAGGAGAAATTTGTGTGTAAGAAATAAACCAAGACAAATTTGATGCAATGTGATATATGGCACCAGAATCAATGATCCAAGTATTCAAGAATGAATCTCGATTTGAAGAATTGTTAACAGTAGAAAAAAGTATTGAAAGAACAAAGATAATGAGTAGTTGGATTTGGCAAAAGCTCAAGTTGGTTTGAAGGACGAGCTTCTTCGTTGAAAGGAAGTGCCATGAAAGAAAAGTGTTGGGCTGAGGAAAGGTCCAAAAGAGGCTCTGAATAAAGTTGCTGGTGTGCCATTTCTCCTTGATTCATGGATGTCAGCAGAGCTCAAGGAGCTCTGATACCATAATAAAACGGAAAGAGTATGTAAAGATAATAAAATTGTGAAAGAATAATAATGAAAGAAAAGAAAAGATGAAGAAATTTTATTGATTGTTGATTGATTGAATTGTTCACTATGAAGGTAAAACTAAGTATATATAGAGCATTGGCCTATGAAAGATATAAGTAAATGAAGATAAGATAAAGATAAGATAAAGATAAAGATAACTATAAGATAAGATAAAGACTAACATTATAATTGAATTTGTGTATTCTGTTGGGCTGAATTTGTGGACCGTGAGACGTCTTTATTGTTGTCATGGGTTAAGGTGGAAGAGTGATTTAATATAATTATTATCATATAAAAATATTTTATTTTAACTATTAAATAATAAATTTTAAAATTTAATTTTATATATTATAAAAATATAATAAAATAAATAAATTATATTTTTAAATTAAGATCATCAAAAAACAATATTTTTAATATTTTTATTGAAGTAATTGTTTTTTATATATATACAACAATTTTAAATTTAGTTTGTTTTTTTTTTACTTTTATAAAAATATTTTTATATAAATTAATATTATAAATTAATAAATAATTTAATATATTTTACTAAATTATTTAATAATTTACAATATTATTTTTATGTTAAGGATACTTTAAAAAAGTAACTACTTTTATTCTTTTTCTCTTATAAATAATTACTTATTTATATACTCTAGCAATTAGATAGGAGTGATGATAATATTATCTAAATTTATAGATGTTTATTTCGTTTATATCCAATCAAAATGAGTAGTTACTGGATTCAAGATGGAATGGGTTTTGGTGGGAGGAAAGGGATTATTCATTTCTACCTGTCTCAGTATATATATGCGTATATATATATAATTAATAAAATTATTAATAATATTATTTGATATTGTATTATTTTTAAATTTTTTATTTAATTTATATTATATATATAATCATAATTATATAAATTTTAAAAGTTATTTTTGTTTGTTAAATTTTAATAGATAATAGAAAAGAGTAAAGACAGATACTTACAAAAACAAATTATTAGGATATAAGCTTTTACTATTTTCAAATAAGAGTACAACAAATTTTATCCTATAACATATCTTAAAAAAATGTTATTTTAGTAGTGAAATTTCAATATGTAATCTCTTATATTCATTCTGAATTTCTATTAAAATATCAATATTTTTACTTTTCACTCATTATGATTTTTATTACTATACCATTAATACATGAAATCATTTTTATTACACTTTATATTTCATGATCATGTAAAGTTTTTCTATTCTACTTTTAAGTTTATTTCACATGTACATATTTTCTTGAAATTTCAATTTTTGTAATTTTAAATTTAAATTCAAAATTAAAAAAAGATCTCTCTATTCTCTATTTTCAGTTTTTCTCTTTCTCCTCAAAATTAAAAAAAAGATTTTTTTTCATTATTTTTTTCTCTTTTGTTCACTTATTCTCTTATTCTTTAGTTCTTATTAGTCTCCTCCATTCACTTTCTTAAGACACACCCCCACTATCAGGCGAAAGCACAAAATTTTATAGAGGATCTACTTTAATTACGGATTTATAATGTTTTGCGATGACGAGTTATGTATGTTCTTTATTATTTAATCTAATGTATATCTTTTAATTTTTGTAATATTTAAAATATTGCTGTTGTTATGCATATGCATCTTTGTTTGGTATGTAGCTGTTCATGCAGAAAAGTCAAAACCTCATTGTTGTTGTCAGAAATTTATTTTCAATTCGCCAAAAGGTCTTAACGTTTTTTCCTCTCATATTCAATTTGCTTACAATATACAAAACCAAATGAGATTTCTTATGTCAATGTACATCAAAAGGTTGAACCTTCTTTCACAATGGGACTTTGTTGGAAGGGTTCTACATCATTAGAAATTTTTCTTACCACGAGATGGTACAGATTTTGTCTTCAACATGGCATAGTCGAAGGAAGCAAGGTTAAATTTTGACGTCTCTATTGATGATGAGAAATCAATAAATTTAGAAGTTTTAAGTATTTAGAATTTGTTAGGATTTTCTCTTTTATCAAACACTATAGATCCTTTTGGTTATTTAATATGCAGTTAATTTATGCCTATTTATTATTATTTTTTCTATTTATATATGTAATGGATATATTTATTTGAATACAGTAGTATAATTATTATGCTCATTATTTTTTTATTAATTTTTCTTCTAAAATGCTTTATACATAATTTTCGTTGTATTCTTACATGATATCCAAGTTTGTACTATAAAATTATTGCATTCTAATTATCAGATGACTCTGTACAACGATATGATAATTTTTTAACTGATAAAATTTTGAACTAAATCATATTCATGTAATGAGCCTCAAAATTTCTCTTATATCATATGTAACGGTAATTTATATACTACTAAAAAATTATATAGTCCTCATAATATGTTTCTACCAGATTCTTTCAATAAATACATAACTATTTGTATAGATGTATCATCCTATATGTCTAAACATAAAGCGAGTTATTATAACTTAATGCACCCAAACCATATATCCATTAATATTGAACTTGCTATAATAACTCAAATTTATATTCTTAAACACAATTTAACACTTTCATGTCGTATATAATTTTAGTATTAATCACAATCATATATTTAGTTGTTACTTCAAAGTATTGGATTAGTTTCGGTGACTTCTCATTCATTGTACACATAAAATAGTTCAATTAATGTTTTGACACTTATTTTATACTAATTTAATTTAATAAATTTGTACTCCACTTGATAGTTTAACTTTTTTCTGAATTATATATTTTTGTTATTTTTTCACTATTCTTTGGCAATCTTTATCTACTTTATTATTCACATTATTATTTTTTTTATATACATTTTATCTATTTTTTTGTGTGTACAATATCATTACTCATAATTTCAATCATCTATCATAATTTTCTTTCAATCAATCATTTTAATTATACACCATAATTATTTTTATGTTCTTTTTTATTATTATTGATTTTTTTGTAAAAATCATGATGGTTATTCACATTATAAATATTGCTATTTTTTAATTTATTTTATCACATCAAAATAACTCTTTTAGCATCATCACTAAGTTAGCTTGATTATATTTTTTTCTATTATCTATTTTTTATTTTAAACAATAACTTCATTTTTCAATTTGCTAAAAAATATTAAACGAAAATCAAAATTACAGGATAAAAATCAAAATCCTAAAATTATGGTCAATCTCACCAAACAAACTAAATTATTATAGAACACTTATATATATGTTATTGACATAAAACCACTTTCATAATATATGGTTTTCATTAAACTTATCATTGATGCACGGGACAATTCACTAGTACAGGCTATTAGAAAGAAAAATAAAATCGAATGGAACAAAAATCCACTCTTACTTATTCTATTACCACCTTTACTACTAATTACTAGCTCTTCGTCATAAAAGTTATTATATATTGTATAATTATCTTTTATTTTCTTCATATAAATACGGTCGGCTTATTGTAATTATAGATAAAATCAGATAGAATTTTGTCTATTGTGTATCAACTAACTCATTTTTAACCAATTTATTCATTTTAAATTTGAGTTAAGCAAATCATCAAACAAGAAAAGTTATACATAGAGATAACACTTTTTTTTCTTTTTACAAATATGTACATGTACTAAAATACTTTTAATGATCATTTATTTTATTTTGAGCAACAATAAAATAATCGCTAATATATTTATTGGTAGTTAAATATTAGTCATCTTATATTTTATTATTAAAAATTTTTAATGATAATTATATAATTATTAGCAAAAATATTTTTAATAGCCACAAAAACATTTTATATTATTTTGCATAAGAAATAAACAGCTTAAGTATTATCTAAGATAATAAATATAATAATACCAATATCTTTTCACTTATTAATATTAAAAAATTATAAAAATAATATAAGCTGATATTTTTTTTAGATAAGAAAGCAATAATAAAAATTATTAACTAAGTTAATTACATAATAAAAAATATGAATAATTTTTTAACTAATAAAAAATAAACTTATTATTTTCTCATACTATAACTTTACAAAAAAAATAAATAATAAATCAACTCTTAATAAATTACATATCAAATATTATTATTTACAAACCAAATATATATATTATCAATCATTTTTAAAAAAATTAATTTATATTCTTATCGAACAATATTTATTTAAGATTATAATTTAAATTCGCATTCAAAGCACACAAAATGAAACTAACATCATAAAAATACGTATTTATTATATCTAATATTATATATTTATTTCAACGATAATTAATGAATTAAAATATGTTTTAGATTGATTTTTTTTAATCATTAGTAAAATTTTCGACCCAAAAAGAGAAAAAAGTTTAATATTCCGTGCTTACAAGTTACAAGGCAACAAACAGACATCAACTCAAATAGAAAAACAAAACAAAGCACAAACACAAAACAAAGCACAAACGCTAAAAAGATTCATAAAACCCTAACTAGTTGCAGTACTTAGGCAATAACACTTAATAAATACAACAAACAAATAATCTAATATCACCTTAAAAATTTTTTACTTTAAAAGATCTCTCCTCTTTTCATGTGAGTAAAGTCTTTAATTGATGCCACCTTTACAATTTCGATTTGTCATTTTTTTCTTTCTTGATCTTGTTTTGATGAATATCTCATCTATCTTCTCAGTTTTGGTTAGTTCTTTCATAAGATATGGTATTTTTACTTCATCATTACTGCATGTCAATTCTAATTAAAGTTTCACTATCAAAGTTTTGATAGTTTAATTTTCAAATATTCTACGTTATTATCTTTGCTACTATGATCTCACTTAGATAAATATGAGTTGTCTGTTTCAGTCGGTCTCAATTTCTTTGTAGAAATCGGATAGACAGTGAAAGCTAACTTTTATTATTGGGCCTTTTAATCAAAATTTGAGTCTGACTTATAATTTGGAACAAAGTATAAACAATATACATGTCATCTTCTATAATTTCTGAATTCTATATCTTATAAATTTTAAAAAAATTACCTTTATCACTTTTCATAATTTTTTTCTGAGAGAAAACTATTAACATATTATGAGTTATGTTTACCTCATTAGTTTTGTTATTTTCCTTTCTCCTTTTTATATCATTGTCTTTCTTCTTTCACTTTAGATCAGACAATTCGGTATCTCTACTTTATTGTTTATAGCTCTTTCATAATCAAAACCGTTCACTCCTTTTTTAAATTTTACTCTCACACCGATGACATTGTCAAATTAGTTCAATTTGACTAAAATTTGAGTATATGTACTACAATGGTGTTTTTAAATTGGTGGCCAAAATTTTTTGGGAGAAGAGAGTGGATTGTCTAATTCACCAAAAAAGATGGACATGTTGAAAATTTAAAATGAGTAATGTTAGGGCCAGCAATTTTTGTGATTGTTAGCCATCAATGATGATTTGATGGTGTGAGATTGGTATGAGATTTCATCCAATGACTCACATTCCCCTGTTGGTTACATGCTGGCCAAAATTCAATAAAACTGTTGGCCCCCTATACTTTTCCATTTAAAATTGTTATAATTAAAAAATCTGTCTAACTCGCATTGGTCAATCTACAAACTTTAGCTGGTTTAGGCAGAGCGAACGGCTTTCCTTGACAGGTTTGTTAGGTTTTTTTTTTTTGATAATTGAAGATAATAATTAAAAAGTTCTAAGTTATAATTTGGATTATGTTTTATATTTAATTGATTAGAAACTTAAAAATGTTTAATTATATATTTTGGATAATGTTTATTTTATTTTTTATAATATTAATTTTATTATTTTATTTCAAAAAACTTAGTTGATAATTATATTTCTTACATATTTAAAATTATAAAAATTTTAATATATGTGAATTTAAAAATTATATTTTTTTATATTTAAAAATTATAAATTTATTAAAATAATTATAAAAATATATATAATGTTTATTATTTAATAATTTATTAATAAAAAAAGAGACCCGTCAATCTGCTATTAAATGAAAAAAAAAGAAAAAAGTAAAATTATCTCACTAAATAGAACGAAAGGGACCAACCCGTCAAATAGCATACTTTTGATTAATAATTTCTCCTCTCTGTTTATAACTTTGGTGCCTATAGTCATTAGATGAATTGAGGTACCATTTTTCAATTTTTTCACCTTGTAATAAAATTTACACGAGCAAATTAAACAAACTAATAATCAACTTCCATGTGATAGATGTCATGAAGAAATAATGAAGACCGCCTATCAACTCCATTTTGTGGGCCTCACAATTAGGAATTGTTTTTTATATAATTCTTTTGACCCGAATCCACCTACTTCAGAATCTTTGTTATGATATCGAATTCATACGCAAAAACATATTTAATAATATGCGGAAGAAAATCGATCATTTGATTTTTATCACGTTCCCTATGATTTTTTCATCATGTTTTCCTATCCCACAATCATAACCTTTAATATATTGAGACGACGAACAAAATGAAAGGAATAGTATTACTCAAGGAGAAAACAATAACCATCAAGCAAAGCATTTCTATTAGGACATTAATTAGCATGCACCTTATCAGATTGTCAACGTTATTATTATTATTATTATTATTATTATTATTATTATTATTATTATTTAGCCTAGTTCAAATCAATACAATTATTCATCGAATTTGGCCACTAACCTTCTTTCATTTTTTGTTGCCCATTATTTCTTTTAGTTCTCTTTTTAACTTTTTACATAGGAGTAGAAACAGGTCAAATTGGATCAAATTTGATCTCTAATAGAGACTTGTCATATAATTAATTGATTTGATCTATAATCTTTTTATAAATTTTTTTTCAAGTATCAAACATATTCTATTATTGAACTTGGTCTGATCTAAAATTTGTTAAAAAATTTGATAATAAAAATAAAAAATTCTAAAAATACTATTTAAAAATATATTTTTTTAAAATTACTTATATCTAATATGCCAAATTTAATATTTATAAAAAAGTTTAAAACTTTTAAATTATAAAAAAATTTATAATAAGATATAATACATTTAAAATATTTAATAATTTTGTTAGTTATAAAAAATGATTTGGACATACTCAGTGAGCTTAGAATTAACATGTTAACATATTTAGACTTTTACCGTGGACTTTTATAATTCTTTGTTAGTTAGCTTTTTTTTTTGGAAGTTTTAACTGATAAGCGAGCATTAAATCAATTGAGATTGGTTTAATGATTAATTTATTAGTCTGTTTAAAAATGGGTTGGGAGTTTAAATCTTGTATTGTGAATGCAACCTATTGACCAACGACAAATTTTTAAATAAAACTCAAATTTCGACGAATTAATTCTTGTTTTATCGAGTTAAAAGATATTATGAAAATAAATAGACAGTATTAATATATATAGGCTATTATCTTTTTCAATTTTTTGTTTAATTTTTCCAAATCAGTTCTTAAAGTTATGCTATTTCTTAATTTTTTGTTAGTTAATTCCTCATTTCTTTTTAAGCCTAAAATTGAGAAAGGCTTTACGAACTAATTTGGAGAACTAAAAAAAAATTCAAAGAAATAATGGCGGAAAAAAAAAAGTTGGATGGAGGTTAATGGTACTGGGGGACATCTTGCCATCATGGTCCATGGTGTAGGGAATAGCCTAGGTTGCAATATTAAGTCTTCATGAACTCTGTGGGTCACTATTGGCCCACTTTAATTTGCTGTCGGTATGGTGTTTGTTTTATGCCCCTCTTCTCAAGCTATGTTATGACTTTTGTTTGCGTTTGTCAAACCTAACCACCACTCCATTTCTTGACCAAAAAAAAAAAAAACCCCACTTCATTCTGATTTCTGAGTTTCTAATTAACCAATGACAACCTAAACTATACGTACATATATAATGCTTCACAATTCATGTTACCGAAAAAACTACAATCCAAGTAAAAACATGACTTGCCATTTTCTTATGTATCAGATAAACTTGAAAATCCCACGCGAGAGTCCTAGCCGGTGGATTCCACTGTCCCAAATAACTCTAATATTCAGTGATGATCACGTGAAGTGGATGGGCGGTGGGCTAAGCGCGTACACTTCACACATCCATTCAAGAGTTTTTGTACCCCTCAAATTTATTATTCAATGTTCATAAGATGTTATTTACAATGCTGTTACGTTATCAATAACATTTCTGTTAATATTTGTTAACTCTTATTTATAACTATGTTTAATAAAAATATTTTTGTAGATGTGTCTAATGAAAATGTCTTTTTTATGACTGTATTTAATAGAAGTATCTTTATAGATATATTTTTTGAAAAAGTATGAGGAGCTAATGAAATATTTATACAATATATACAATTAAGATTTATGGAATATTAGAGATATAATTATAAGTGTTACATTTTTTCATCAGTTAAAATTTTTGGGATGAGTAGTATCATGACATGATATTATTATTTATACATTATAGTATAATTATGTTGCACTGGTTATAGTAATTATATTAGGAGGAGTGTTACGAATAATAATTTTTATAATTTATAATAATTAAGTAGTTATTAATAATACTTTTAATGATGTAAGATTTTATTTAATAATATAAAATTATTCATTTTTTTATTAGTTACATATTAGCTAAAATTTAATAAAATTACTCGCTCTTTAGACTTTTCTGTTATATAAGTATTATTAAAATTCAAGTTATATTTTTTATATTTTATTAATCAATTTTTAAATAATATTTTTGAAATACTATAATTGTGGTACTATAATTATTGTAATATAATTATATTAAAATATTTTATTTATATGTATTCACATTTAATTAAAAAACTAATAACTTTAGAATAAAATAAAAATTTAAAATGTATTTTATTTTAATGAATTTAATTTTTATTTAAAAATATAGTTATGTATTAATTATAAATACAGTATACATTGACATCTATAATAAGACTAAGCATCATTTAATAATTTCTCATCAATCTGGTTATTGGATGAGAGATAATGTTTAGTCAAAAGTGTTGTTTGCAAATTGAAACAAAGGTGGCCCAGTGTTTGTCTATTGGATTTTTCATGTATAAATATACCATGCTTCTCTCACTACTTCACCCACCAATTCATCTTGGATGTTTCAATCTAAATATCAACTAAGATCTGCACTCTATCTATCTCTCTCTCTCATTACTCCCTATAGTCCCACTCAAATATTCCTTCTTCATCTCTTGCTTGCTCCTAAAAGTTATATATTGATCGAGAAATTCTATTTTTGAGCCTTATCTATATATTCACTTGTACACTTTTTAGTTTATAAAATCTAAGAATACCCCTCTTCACTCATTATTTGCCAACCTAAAAGAAAAAGAAAAATGAGGCTATTGTCTAGAAAAGCAACATGCAACACTCACGGCCAAGATTCCTCATACTTCCTAGGATGGGAAGAATATGAAAAGAATCCCTATGATAAGGTTAAGAACCCTAATGGAATCATTCAAATGGGTCTTGCCGAAAATCAGGTTAGTTGCAACACTGTTATATTTTGGTGCAAAAAAAGCAAAAACAAAGAAGCTGCTAGCTCATCAATTATTATTATTCACCATATATATTATGTAAGCCATGGGTCACATGTAAGAAAACTTTTGTTTTTCAATAATTGGCAGCTCTCTTTCGACCTCCTGGAGTCATGGCTGGCGAAGAATCCTGACGTGTCCGGATTCAAACGCGATGGCAAATCCATATTCCGAGAGCTTGCTCTCTTTCAAGACTACCACGGTCTCCCTCTTTTCAAGAAAGCATTGGTGGATTTCATGGCCGAGATAAGAGGAAACAAGGTCACTTTTGATCCCAACCACATGGTCCTCACCGCCGGCGCCACGTCGGCAAATGAGACCCTGATGTTCTGCGTTGCCGAAGAGGGCGATGCCTTCCTCCTTCCCACCCCATATTACCCAGGGTGCGTGTTAGTTGCACTGAATGCGTGCATATGTTTCTTACTTTTCAGTCTCTGATCTTATTTTGCTTGCACTTTTGCAGATTCGACAGAGACCTCAAGTGGCGAACCGGGGTTGAAATTGTTCCAATACAATGCACGAGCTCAAACAACTTCCGAATCACCGAGTCAGCTTTGGAACAAGCCTACCAAGACGCAAGAAAGCGTAACCTTAGAGTGAAAGGAGTGTTGGTCACGAATCCGTCAAACCCTCTGGGAACCACTCTTTCTCGTAATGAATTCGACTTGCTCGTTGACTTCATCAAAGACAAAGAAACCATGCACTTGATAAGCGATGAGATTTACTCTGGCACCGTTTTTAGCTCTCCAAGCTTTGTTAGCGTCATGGAGATCCTTAAGGAAATGACTCCTAATGACGCTGCCAAAATTTGGAACAGAGTTCACGTTGTTTATAGTCTCTCCAAGGACTTGGGTTTACCCGGTTTCCGCGTCGGTGCTATCTACTCCGAAAACGACGCCGTTGTGGCTGCGGCGACCAAGATGTCAAGCTTTGGATTGGTTTCTTCACAAACTCAGTATCTTCTTGCAGCCATGCTCAGTGACAACAAGTTTACCAAGAAATACATCTCCGAGAATCAAAAGAGGCTGAGACGGAGACAGAGAATGCTCGTAACAGGGTTGCAGAAAGCGGGAATAAAGTGCCTGAAAAGCAATGCTGGTTTGTTCTGCTGGGTTGATATGAGGCACCTTCTCTGTTCCAACACTTTTGAGGCTGAGATGGAGCTGTGGAAGAAGATTGTCTACCAAGTTGGCTTGAACATTTCTCCGGGTTCGTCGTGCCATTGCAGTGAGCCAGGGTGGTTCAGGGTGTGCTTTGCCAACATGTCTCAAGACACTTTAAACGTAGCCATGAAACGAGTCAAGAACTTCGTTACAGACTCCACAGGAGCTGAATGTGGCTCTTCTTCTGCATGTTTCACAAAGTCATTCTCTAATTGGGTTTTTCGGCTTTCGTCTCGCGATCATCGTGCGCCTGAAGAACGATAACTATAGCTATAGCTAGCTAGCATCTTCATGTTGTTTGTGGAATCTGAACGCATGCACAATTATTTTTTTTTTTAGCTTCCCGAATATTTTTGGTGGAGTTCAAAAGATATAGTTCTTTTTTATTTTTTATTTATTTTTTTCTTAATGGGGATCGATCATGATGTAGAGAAAGAAACTGAAAGCACTCTGTCCACGTGGATGTGCAGTGTGGAATGTACTTACTAATTAATTAGCTTGCTATATATATGAATGTATTTAATTATTGTTTGATTTCCATAGTAATCAATTACCCTACTTATTTATGAATATGCTTCCTGATGTGATAGATATGTAAAAAGTTTGACAATTTTTCCATTACAAAATTATCTTAACTTAGATAATGGGCGCTGTGTGAACGCGCACATAAATATACAATGGCACGCACCGCCGGCGAAACACACGGTGGGCTAGGCTTGCCGACGAACCGACTTGATTATCCATTTCTCTCTGATCTAATGAGTATTAATATCACATTTCAAGGCATATAAGCATTTCAACGGAACCAAAAGTCAATAATTAGGGTTTCTAATACGAGGAGTGTTAGGAGATCAGTAACTTTTGTGATTTGTAATTATCAAGTAGCTATTAACGATGTTTTTAATAATTGAGATTTCATCTAATAATGTAAAATTACTTATTTTTAATTTGTTAGTTACATGTTGACCAGAATTTAATAAAATTGGTAGTCTTTAAATTTTTTCTTCTACTATATTTTAAATCAGGAAGGAATTTAATTTATTTTAAATGTAGTCAAATTTACTCTTACTTTTTGTTTGAGTAAACTTAAATCTTTCTTTTTTCTTTCTATAGTAATAAAGTTTTAGTAAATTTGCATAGATTTATAGGTTTAAGTTTCACCAATCATCCTTAATTTGTATTTACAAAAAAGAAGACGAGCTGGAATTAATTAATTATCTCTCATCATAAATGTAAGAAAGAGTTATATGTGGTGGAAGCCACCAATGCAAGTAATTAAGTATAGGTGAAGAAGTTGAACTTTTGGAAACCCTTTTAAAATTCGTCACCAACTACGCAAGCACAAAAGTGTGCAACACAGGTTAATGGAAGAAAATAGGAAAGGGTATAATAATAAGTAGGAAAACACATTGCTTTTTTCTGAACTTTCTGGGAATAATCATCGCTTCACAAAAAGTTATTTTGTCTCAAACAGGTTATGCGGTGTGTAGTATGTGCTGGTTATCTCTCTACGAATCACAATCTCTATTTACGCATCTTTTTTAATTTAGATGACTCACTTTTCCTCAAATTAACGGAAGCAAAACAATAACAATCTTCTCGAACTGTCACTAACAAAATCGTAAATACTAAATTCTAATAAATGAACTAGTTCTTTTTTCAATCGAAATAAAAGGAAAACTTCTATATGTTTCAAGAACAAATTAAAGTATTTGTTTTATGTCATTTATTGATTAATATGTCAATCATTCAAATTTTTTTATTTTTGTTTTGAGTTCACTTTTAAAATTCCTATTAAAAAATTTCATATTAAAAAAAAAATTAAAACAACAACAAAAATTTATATTACTAAAATATCAAATATATTACAAAATACTATTTCATATAAAAATATTTAATATATTTAATTAAATTATTTAATATAATACGTATTAACATCTCAATTATTTTTTTTTTTATATAAATAGCACCTACTACAAACATATGATTGAATATAATGGGAGGATGGAGTAGTGCATTCACACGACACTCCGCCAGCACAAATATATAAATCTATAATACTAATTATTAATACACAATTTGTATCCCAGCTTGATCCGGTATTATAAACGTTATATAATCATGATTTCATACATTTTTAAAGAATGCTACATTGCTACTACATATCCACTACTTGTTATTAATAATAAACAATTGTTATGAAGTTAAGGCACAAACCTAAATACATATACATGCGTATCAAACGTGTTAGTTGATAGGAGGATGTTCCTTTATTCAATTTTTTTTCTTTCCTTTGTTTTATACTTCAATTTTTGTATGCGTTGTTAAACGAACGCTAACTTTTTAGAATATAAAAATTTTGATACCATAATATAAAATTAATTTTCTTTAAATTTTAAGTTAATAGAAAGACACATAAATTATTATATTTTTAACAAAAAATGTATTTATACTAAATAAATATGTAAAAATAACATAATGTAATATTTTTACTATTAGAATATTATACTTCTAATTGCGTTATTTTGATGGCATAAATATTACGATGATTTTTATATATTTAATAATAAGATAAATTCTTTTTAAAATTTAAAGCAGTATAAATTTCTCTTTTAAAATCGGAATTACTTTTTGTTTAGAAAAACATTATTGTGCATACATACAAATCTTATAGCACTTTATCTATATATACATAATAATAAGACTTCTTTATACAAACAACTTATAAATATTAAATATCACGATTCCAATCCCTTTTATAAAAAGTGTAATAATAATTAGGGTGAGTTAAATCTATAACATATGTGTATAAAACAGAAATAACATAGTTAAGAATTTAATAAAATTCTGTAAGTTTTTTTGTCCATCCTAAAAAGAGAAGTTTATAGGAGTGAGAACAACATCTCCACAGATTCTCAATAGACGGTTAAAGAATTATCATAAGAGAATATTTAAAAGAAAACTATTTTTAATCGCAATAATCATCACTCGTGTTATGAATTTTAAGTAAATATATTAAATCGTAAGTAACTTATATTTAATTTTCAAAAAATTCGGAGACTTACAAATACTATACATCATTATGCGTTTAAAGTTATGCACTTAAAACCATACTAATTGTATATAAGTTGTTTATTTATATTTGCCATGAAATTATCTTTTTTATAAACTTAAACTGATAAGAGAAGACAATATAAATTATTACATCTCAAATATGTTTTTTTTTAAAACAAAACTTTTTTTCAATTTTGTTAATTTTTACTTAGGTTTTTTTTATTTATTTTATGCTAATTTTTTAATTAGCTAAAAATTAAATTCTAAATTTTTCAAATACAAAATTTTAATACCACGTCAAAAAATCATTTTTTCCATAAAATTAAACTAATAAAAAAATAGCATGAATAATTAATTCTCTTATAATACCAAAACAGGTTATACACATACATTGGGATTCATCAGGTTATACTACCCACATCCGTAGTCACATATTGGCCCTAAACTTTTCTATAGAATTTGCAATGACTCAAGGGTCATTCTCAATTAAAATGTAGTGACGATTATTGCATCGTTTTGAATAATTTTATAAGACGAAGTTGTTACTTATATCAGCAGAGAATTAAAAGAAGCAATAATGTATATATAGTATGTTGAATATAATAGTAATTATCTGATGAATTGATTTTTGAGGGAATTAACGAATTAACATATCTTAAACTGAATGTTCCACCTAATATGTTTGGACCAATAAAACGACTTAGATCCAATTGGAGAAACTATCCAGAAACAAACTGATATTGGCTAATTCACAAACTACATATGTATATAATTTGATAGGCTAATTTTATCGCCGGTATATGCTGACAAGCCATGTATGTATTTTTTAATTAATTAATATATTTAATATTTATGATTATTGCTGTGAAAGAGTTTTTAAGTATGCATTGTTTAATCACTGTATATACGAAAACTCTTAACTGAAACTCCAGATTAAATTTCACTTTTCACTATTTAAATAATTATATTATATTTTAAAAACGGTTTTCTTAGTATAAGTCGTCGAATCTCCAATCTGCATATAAAAACAAATTAACTACTTAACCATGTATGGGTAGATATGTTAAGGGTGTGTGTGGTCGAAGGAATTATAAATAATTCTTAAAAATTTTAAGATGGAAATGTCATATTTTTATATTTAGTTCAAAGTTTGAAAAATTATTTTTAAGTAAGTTTGATTCTAGGAAATTAAAATATCATTATTTTAATTTCTATTTTTTTTTATGCATCTTTAATTTTCATAAGAATAGAATTTTTATACAAAATGAAAATTAAAATAATAATATTTTGATTTTTTAAAATTAAATTTACTTAAAAATAATTTTTTAAATTTTAAACCAAATATAAGAATATGATATTTTTATTTTAAAATTTTTAAAAATTATTTATAATTTTTTTAACCACACACATTCTAAAAGATATAACTATATATATACAGAGATTCCTTCGCTTTGATTTTGCTGTATATATGTAATATCATTCCAATTAATCTTGCGATAAAGAGAAACATAGGTCAATAGCATTACGTTTGCGGTCGGTCAAAAGATTAGAAGCATGGATACTTTATTCTGTTTATGATATTTGTGTGTTGGATACATTATTTTAAATTTAATATTTATTTAATATTTATTTGATAGTATATTTTGTGTATTTAATCGTATTTTAATAAAAAATAAAATTTTTTTGAATATATTTAAATATACATAATATTAAACGATATACATAATATTAATTTATATTTTAATATTAATAAAATATTAAAATTTTCTTATAATTTATCTAAAATGTCGTATTTAAAATTGGCAATTCATACTCTACTTACGAATACTTAATTCGGTCCAATTCGTTTGGATAGGGTAAACTATTCGATCCGTTGCGGATAGGATAGAGACCGGTCCGGGTATATTTGTGAGTGGAGTAGAGTACCCTATCTTATCCTACCCGCACCCCATATATAACATATATTTTATAAAAATTAGGTATATAGTGAAGGAGGTGAGAGTTGAACCCCCAACCTTTTTCATATAATGAGTTATAATAAATGAGCAACTACTAAATTAGTTACTTAATTTAATAATTTAGAACACTAACTTTTTACTTTTTATTTTATTAATATGTATAAAATTCGAAATGATTAAATTTTATATTTATTTTGAAAAAATTGATATTTTTGCAGGTATAATAAGATAGGGTTTAAAACTTTAGGATGTAGATAAGATAGGATAGAGTTTTAATAAAATTTTTAACTCGTAGATAAAATTAGAATAAAGTACAAATCTTATCCTACTCTACTCTATTCATTGTCACCCTAGTTGTATCTCATGCTTGCTTACAACAAAAAAAAATATGTATTTACGTGTTCTATGTCAATATCTATGTTTTATACGTGAAAAGAAAAATTCAACGAGTACATCCTGATTAAGCTCAATAGAACTTTCAGGATAATAACCATCCATATCCTATCCAATGATTACACTGTGTGATTAAGTTCATCTTAGACCAATATTAAGTAATTAATTTTTTAAATAATATTAGTTAATTTTTTTAAATTATTTTATTTATTTTAAATTATAGATTCTAAATTATAAATTATTAACTCTAAATCTCAAATTATAAACTTAAATTTTAAAGTTGTTTAATATTAACTAATTAAAAGTTTGTTCTTAATAATTTTTTCTTCATTTCAAGTATTCAATACTAAGCCTTAGCTAGGGAGATAGACATTGGTATATTGACGCACATTATTGTGAACGAAATCATATCCATGTGCTTTCAAGGCTATTATTCTTTATTTATTTATTTTTCTTTAGAGCTTTTTCCTCTCGCTACATATTCGCCTCTGCTATGAGCAATCACTATCGGGGGGCTAATAACATGTGATGAAGTTCGTTACGAGCATGATTATAAGTGGTATCATAATTATTGATAGTCTAATAAATTAAGTATATATTCTTCCCTCGCAACTCAAAACAGAAAACATGGCAACACGGTTTTCTTTTGAACGCATATTGGATTTTGGACGGCAGCGAAACATGAGTAATATATATTGCTATTATTTTATGTTGAATTGAATGTATTCGAACTAAAATCAAAAGGTTTCATAACAATTATATATTCTAGTTATCTGCATTCTGCAAGGGGGCCAACATCCTACATTTATATTTTTTGTTTTTCGAAGAGAGAAAAAAAAGTTAAAATTTATTTTGTTTAATATTATTCATTAAGGTAGCATTTGAAAAAGAGATAGAGAGAGACTTAGAGACAAAGATTGAGAGACAAAAACTGAAATAAGTTTTAGTATTATATTTGGTGTAAAGTGGAAGACAGATATTGAAATAAGAATGAAATTTTAATTTAATTTATACAAAGAATAAAGTTAGAATTAATTAATTAAAATGGAGTATTTTAAGTATAAAATGTTATTAAAGTTTCGGTCTCAATTTCTAAAAATTTCAGTCTTAAAGTATTGAAATACTAAAATTATGGTAACAGAGACTGAAATTTTAATTTTAATATCTAAACCAACAAATATGATATTGAGTTTTAGTCTTTTAATCTCTATTCTAATACCTAAAAATAAACGCTACTTAATAGTTATTAGAATTAATAAATATTAAATAAGATAAATTTTAGTTATTTTTAACTATTTTTTTTCGTATAAACGTGAAAACTTAGCATTGATTTGATAAAAATGCTTTGTTTAGACATGTACATCAATACAAATTAAATTAGATATTAATTAATTACTCCTATACAATGTCACCACTACAATTGGACAAGAAAGGTAAAAACTATACGGTGTAAATTAAGTTTTGGCTGGCAAATAATATTGTTTATAGATATAATTATTTCGATAATGTTAGGAAGATAATATTTAAAGTTATTTTATATAATATAATATCTATAATTTTATTTATATAATAATTATAATTATATATTTATTATATTCAAAAGATAATTATTTTATTAATAATTAATAAATGTTAAGACAATTTTAAGCTGTTTAAGTTTATTTTTTTATTTTTTTTAAATATTATTGATAACTATTTATGTATTTTTTAATTATTTTAAATTAAAAAAATGATATCATACATTATATCAAAACTCTATAGTTAAAAAAATGTATAATTCAATCCTTGGTAACTAAAAAAAAAAAGCAGCAAATAGTTTAGCATACTTGTCTTTAAAAAATACTCCAAGAAATCAAAATAACACTTTTAACAACTTGTTTCAACAACCACTACTATAATAGAAACTATAATCTCGTAAATTATATATGGTTAATAATTAGAGGACTAAGATGGAAATTGTAACTATTTCACTGACTCACTTAGCATAACATATTAAAATCACATTGCAGTATAAAGCGATGGAATGAAGTGTATATATGGGAATTTAGCCCATGAATTTGAATTAAATTTCTAGGTCCAGGAGGACGTGACAATTTTGATTATTACGTGGGTATGGGTGGCATGTGGGTTTCACATGTTGTGTAGCATAGGCTAGGGAACAGAGAACACCTGCACACATCTGAATAGTGTAGAAGCCATTAGGGTTTCTTCCTTGGGTAGAAAGAAAGTTTGAATGCTTTAATTTCTTGCGGAAGGATCGGAGTAAATTAACAAGTTGCAAAGTCAAGCACTTCCCTTAGTTGATGATGACAAGACAAGAAGGCCAGGGTTAAATGAACATGGCTCCTTGTTGCATATCATAATTATATTATGCCATTTCACCCGTAACCCATACATACACAGAAATTCTAGTACCCTAGTTTTGGTCCCATGGGTCTGCGTGCTTGCTACGATGGACAAATAGTGAATTGTCATGTAGACATTTCTCGGTGAATCATTCATCAATTAAACAATTGTCTTTATTTTTGGACCCCATGAAAATACTTGCAACTTTGTTTCTATTATCCCATGTTTTGAACGCAATATAATTAAACTGCGAAGCACCCTATCCACTAATAAGTTCATCATGGAATTCATATTATCACCTTATTATATATTATTAATATAATATTATCACGTATTGACTAATGTCACTCTCTTTTAATTGATAAGTTTGTTGTTTTCTCTAGCTAAAATATCCTTTTATTTATTTGTTACTAGAAATACTTACTAATTACATAATAATATATTTACTATAATTTATACGTGAATTTATTTGAGTTATTTATCTTTTTATTTTACTTAATCATTTCTTTTAATAACAAAATCAGTAGTTTAATAATTTATTTTTCTAAAAAAGTGAATCAGTTTCAAGAAATTAAATGGGATGTTTTTATTGTGAATTAAAATAAAAAATTGAAACATACCAGAATATTATCAGAATTTATTATTTTTTATCATCAGTTAGTTATTAACATTTTAAAGTATGAGATAAAATATTTTTTTGAATTATTAAACTAATAGAATTAAATTAAATAAATTGATGAGTTAATGACTAAATAATAATAAAAAAATATTTATAATCCCTAGCATTTTTCTAAAAAATAAACAATTCTATAGCGTGTTGCTTGGGCAAAAATGCAGCAGGTCATTGATCCCAAAGGAGATACGTATTAAAGAAAGCTAAAAACAAAAAATACATGCATATATAACATCCAACACATGCATTTTGGTTAGTCAAGATGTGAATTATTGCGTTTGTAATTAAGATGACTCCAATCCAACTCAGAGAAGTAGTCCTTTAGTTTTCTATGGAGTAATGTTAAATAACTAATTTTTTTAGTTAATATTAACTATTTTTTAAAATTATTTTATTTATTTTAAATATTTAATTTGAAATCTAAAATTATGAATTTAAACACTAAAATTGATTAATTAAGAGTTGTTTTTTTTTATATTTTTTGATATTATTATTATTATTCGATTCAAGATTTTCAACACTACGCATGCAGTTATCTACTACCAAGAAGCAAGAACTCGCTTTTTCTACATAAGACATCATCCTCTGCACATTTTGTCCCTTAACAGACTATAGAAAAGTAGTAAGTATTATTGGTCTCATCAATTTACGTTGAACGCTAAAGTTCGATGATGTGGAACATCACAAGCTCACAACATTTAGTGCTCTCGTTGAATGCCACGGCACCATACTATACAAAGTAACTTACACATAGTTATATTCATATAGCTTTACTTTGAGATACAGATACACAGTCAATATATATACGAATATTATATAGGAGTATATGGATCAAATGTTTCAACTATTATCATTTATCAGGCACGACATACAATCTTTTATTTCCAAGTTAAAAAGGGAAAACCGTGAATCAATTGTCATGGTTGGGTGGAGTATTCTTTTTCTAGTATATATAGTATTAATGAGTAGGTAATTACAATTCACGAAGTTTCCCTATATATAACTTGTTTGGCTGTATTCCACACATGTCATGGTGTGTGTTTCGTGTCTACACTATGACTTTAATTTGGACAATCTTTTAGGAGCTGCTTGCTATGACTTTTGTAGAACAAGCTTTCTCTATGGCCCCGAAAAGGTAGTAATAATATCCCCAATATTCTGCTAAATGAGATTCTAGTCATCTGTGGCGGACGCCAAAAATGAAAAGCCAATGGACAAGTCAACATACATATGTTTTCATCCAAGGCTGTGTTGTGGGTTATACCGACAGTACGGTTTTCCATACCCAAGGGAAATGGACGAATTCTCCACCTGGTTTTGGTGGGTTGGATTTGTTTGGGTTCAGTGGAATTTCTCTTCTAAGATGATATTGGAATAAATGATTATTTTGGACAAAAGTAATTAAAACGGGGTGGGATAATTTTATTTTCATTTTTTCAAGCACTAATTTTTATTTTTGTTACGGTAGGTAACCGGAAATTAGTACAACGGATGGCGTTTGGCGGCCCAAGTGTGCGATGGATGAGAACTCCGGGTAGGCACGCAGCTCGGGAGGCTCCGTCCGACTTGTGCTCGCGTGTGAATGGGGTGTGGTACCTGCAAAGACACTCCGATGCCTAAGTTAGCAAGGGTGTAAGCAGGTCTAGAGAGTATTGGGCTTAGAGATACCTGAAGGGGTGTCAGGGTATTTATAGAGGCGAGCCAATAACCACCGTTGGTGTAGTGCCATATCTTTAGGGTGGTAGCCGTCCCTATTATCTTGGGGAGGTTAAGATATGGCTTTATGAGACGGTTAGAGAGATTTTAGGGGCGGTTACTCATTTGAATGAGTGTTTATCTGCCAGCTAATCTCGCATCCGACCTCTTCTGACCAAGTCGTGGTTGATACCGACTTCTTATGTGAAGGCCGGTACTTAGCTAGGCTCTAATCCTTTAGATTAGGCCTTTTAGTTGGACCTGGGCCTTTATATTGGGCCAGGGTATGAACAGTGCCCCTACTTGAGCCCAAATTTTCTTTAAAGTTTGGGTTCAAGTATTCAACTCGGGCTCGCAGTCGACTTGTTTGAAAGAGTACGGATCTTGGAAACCGACGTGATTTTCGCGACCTTTAGTTTCTGACAGTTACGTCAATTCAAGCGTCGTGTCCGTTGAGGGATCATTTAGGGATTGAGGGCTTTGGTAACGGTGCAGTCTCATTAATGACTGCCTCGCTTTTTATCATTATGCCCCTTAGCCCTTCTTATAAATATTTTCCCTCTCTTTCCATTTTCCGTTTCTGCAATCTTTCAAACTTTCTCCTTATCTTGTTCATACTGCATCTTTGTGTTCGAAGACTTCTGTTCTTCTCCAACCTCCATTTTCGGATAAAGGTTAGTTTTGCTTTTTCCATGTCATGCTTTATGTTTGCATGTTTTGTTTTGCGAGTAGATAGGTTGACCTATAGATTCTAGTTTCGAATCTCTCTTCTTTAGTGGCCGTGTTTTTTGATTTTCTTTTTCTTTTTCCCTTTTTGTAGGTTTCTGCCACCTTTCTTTGTATAAAAAATGGCTTCTGTAGATGTTCTTTCTCAGTGGGTTGACGTGACGGTCCTTGGGGAGGAACCGTTAGTCGACGCTGAGTTCATCACTCACCTTCGTACTCATCATAGGCTCTGTACTTTGGAAGAGGACGAGCCCAAATATGAACTGATAACCCCGGGTCCTGAAGACCGGGTTTGTTTTGGGAGAGTCAATGAGGCGGCCCCTCATTTTTTCTTCATGTATGAATGTATGATCACCCGCTTGGGTGTTTTTCTTCCTTTCTCAGATTTCGAGATATCCGTCTTGCACCACTGTAAAGTCGCCCCTACTCAACTTCACCCAAATTCTTGGGGTTTTTTGAAGATTTATCAGTTTATAAGCCATGCTCTGGACTTCCCGACCTCTTTGAGGATTTTTTTCTTCCTTTTTCGTATGACTAAGCCCTTCAGTGGGCTAAACAACAAACAACAATGGGTATCCTTCCGAGCCATTCAAGGTCGGAGGATTTTCACCCTTTTTGACGAATCTTTCCACGACTTCAAAAACTTCTTTTTCAAAGTTCAAGCCGTAGAGGGTCACCACCCCTTTTTCCTGGACGAGCATTCCTCCCCTCGCTTTCCCCTTTACTGGTTGCCGGCCTCCCCTTGCGAAAAGATTGGTCCAGATGACCTGGACGAGGTGGAGGCGGCAGTTGTGGGGTTTTTCCGAGAAGCATGGGGGAGGGCCCCATACTTGGACACGAGGAAAATCCTTCAGGGGACGTCGACTTTTGTTCAGTCTTGCATAGGTAGCGCATGCATTTCTTTTTTCCGAGTTGTTCCCGCCGACTTATATTTTACCGACTTGTAACTTGGTTGTTTCTTTTGTAGACATGGCAAAAAGGAACGCTCAGGAGGCCTACCAGAGGGTCCAGGAGGCTAAGGCAAAGTCCCGGGCTAGGGCCAAGACGGTCATCTCTCCACCTCCTCCTCCTCCTAAGAATGTGGGTACTCCCTCTCAACCCCTTGTCATTTCTTCCTCAAGTTTGCCCCGACCACCCCCTTCTGCCCAAACTCTCTCCGAGCCCGAGAAGAAGAAGCGCAAGACTTCAGAGTCTGGCTCTTCTTCTTTTGATGGCGGGGTTAAGGCGGATGCTTTGGCATTCGTCCGAAAGAACATCTATCCTTTTATAAGTATGGATGATGTTTCTGTTCGAAACCACCTCACCGCCATGGCCGAGGAGAGTTTTAGGACAGCGGGTGTTTGTAACAAACTCTTGGACATTTTTGAGAAGGCTCCCCTCAGCTCTTTGGGGGCATCCTCGAGGGTTGAGGAGTTGGAGGGGAGACTTCTCATTTATGAAAAACATGAGAAAGAATTGAAGGAGGAGAGAGATAGACTGAGGAAGGAGAGGGATCACCTTAAGGAGGAGGAGGGTAAGCTGCGGGCCCAATGCACCTTGGAGGCAAATTTGAGGAAAACAGCGCAAGAGAGCTATCACAGTCTTTTTCAAGATATTGTGGCTGTGAGGAAGGACTTGCTGAATTCCCGGAACGCATACGCCGAGTTGGAGGATTCTATCGCCGAGGGCGCCGAGGAGTCTTGGAGAATTTTCTTGGAACAAGTCAGAGTTATTGCTCCCGACTTGGACCTTTCTCCTTTACATCCTGACAAGGTAGTTATCGACGGCGCTATTGTTGACCCTCCTGTCTCCGAGGTCATTTCCGAGTCAGACCTAAAGACTCGGGGGCAGAGGATTATAGAGTCTCCTCCTCGTCCCAAAGATGCTCCGGGTTCTTCAATCCTTTCCCCGACTTCCTCTTCGGCTCCTCCTCCCGGTCCTGGTGGTGTTCCTCCTGGTGGTGGTGATTCTTCTACTCCGTCCAAAAAATGACTTTTATTTTTATGGCTATATGGGGGCCCGGCCTGTGGGTCCCCCCTTTTTTGAATTTATTTATTTGTTGGTGGTTGTGACCAATTTCCTTCTGGCTTTTTAAGGCCGTAAACAAAATATTCTGTTTGGCGCCCTTTTTTGGATAAGGGTTTTAAACAAAATAAATGCCCTTTTTTGGATAAGGGTTTTCTAATCAAAGTAGGTGCCCCTTTTTGGATAAGGGTTCAAGTTACTTTGCGCGTGTACATGTTTTGAATATGTTTGATCTTTTTCGGAAAACCCTTTTGTTAGTTTGTTTTCTCGAGCCTTTTTCGTGCAAAGACTTGTATCCAAACTTTAAACTTTTCAGGTTTTTATATCTCTTTTGCTATCCTTTATACTCAACTTTGCTTTAGTGAGCTTTTATGACTTAGGTTATTTTTGCGATGCGTTTTTCATCTACTCGGAGCTCGGTTTTCTTTTACTCGGAGCTCTTTCGAGTTTGTTTTACTCGGATTTCCTTTCGACTCAAGAGTCGGATAGTTTCCGAGTTTAATACGATCAACTTGTATAACCTCTTTACACCGACTTGTACCTCGTCGTTTTATCCTGACGACCATGTTAGGTCGATTCATGGGATTTTCACGCTTTGTCGAGCTTAAGTCGGCGCGTTTCGTAGAAAGACTTATAAGAAATAAAGGAGGATATTTTAAGAGAAATATAGTGATAAGAAAGATCTTTATTAATCGGGAAGGTACCTTTTTGCTACTAAGGGTCTTGTCAGTGTATTTTCCCTTAGCCTCTACTATGATGCCTCGTTAAAAACCCTTCTCCAGAAAAAACCCTTTTTTGGGAAAAAATCATAAAGCTGGGAAAAGAGTACATCAGGGAGTAGAGTTCGCTTCTAGCTGTAGTACCTTTTCATATTACATGCATGCCACGACCTTGGTAACTCAGTGCTATCCAGGTCGGTTACTTTATAATAACCTTTCCCTAACACTTCCTTGATTTTGTATGGCCCTTTCCAATTTGCGGCGAGCTTTCCATCTCCTGACTTGTTGACTCCAATGTTGTTTCTGATTAGGACCAAGTCATCTACGGCAAATGTTCTTCGAATGACTTTCTTGTTGTATCTGGTAGTCATCCTTTGCTTTAATGCCGCCTCTCTTATCTGGGCGTTCTCTCGGACTTCGGGGAGCAAGTCGAGCTCCTCTTTGTGCCCCTGTACATTTCCGACCTCATCATGAAGAATTACCCTTGGGCTTTGCTCACTGATTTCTATAGGAATCATGGCTTCTACGCCGTATACCAGTCGGAAGGGTGTTTCTCCTGTGGCGGATTGGGGTGTTGTCCTATAAGCCCACAGCACTTGAGGGAGCTCTTCAGCCCAAGCTCCCTTCGCTTCCTGTAATCTTTTCTTCAAACCTGCCAGTATGACCTTGTTAGCTGCCTCGGCTTGCCCATTGGCTTGTGGGTGCTCTACCGAGGTGAATTGATGTTTGATTTTCATACTGGCTACCAGGTTTCCGAAGGTGGCGTCGGTGAATTGGGTTCCATTATCTGTGGTGATGGAATAAGGTATCCCATACCTTGTGATGATGTTTTTGTAGAGGAACCTGCGACTTCTTTGAGCGGTAATGGTGGCTAATGGTTCTGCTTCTATCCACTTTGTGAAGTAATCTATTCCCACGATCAAGTATTTTACCTGCCCTGGTGCTTGGGGAAAAGGACCTAACAAATCCATTCCCCATTTTGCGAAAGGCCAGGGGGAAGTGATACTGATGAGCTCTTCTGGTGGAGCTACGTGGAAATTCGCATGCATCTGGCATGGTTGGCATCTTTTCACAAAGTCTGTGGCATCTTTCTGCAAGGTCGGCCAATAGAATCCTGCTCGGATTACTTTTCTGGCCAGCGACCTTGCTCCGAGATGGTTTCCGCAGGTCCCACTATGCACTTCCTCCAATACTTCGGTGGTTCTTGAGGTCAGTACGCACTTCAACAATGGTGTTGATATCCCTCTTCTGTAAAGGACATTTCTCACCAAGGTATAAAGCTGTGCTTCCCTTCGGATCCTTTTAGCTTCTTTCTCCTCCTTGGGGAGGATGTCGAATTTCAGGTATTCGACTAAGGGATTCATCCATCCGAGGTCTAGACCGACTACTTCAAGTACCTCTTGTTCGTCTTCTGTTTTTGACACCGAGGGCTCTTGGAGAGTTTCTTGGATCAGGCTTCTATTGTTCCCTCCGGGTTTGGTGCTTGCTAACTTGGATAGGGCGTCAGCTCTGCTATTTAGATCCCGAGTTATATGCTTAACCTCGGTTTCTGCAAAGCGCCCAAGGTGCTCCAAGGTTTTCTCCAAGTACTTCTTCATATTGGGGTCCTTTGCCTGATACTCTCCACTTATTTGGGAGGTCACCACTTGTGAGTCGCTGTAGATCATCACCTTTGTGGCGCCGACTTCTTCTGCTAATTTTAATCCGGCAATCAAGGCCTCATATTCTGCCTGATTGTTTGAAGCTAGAAATTCAAATTTTAAGGAGACCTCTATCTGGGTTCCTTTTCCATCTGCCAATATTATGCCCGCGCCGCTCCCTGTCTTGTTGGAGGACCCGTCTACATAGAGCTCCCATGTAGTTGGCTTTTCCTCTTGTTCACCGGCATATTCTGCAATGAAGTCGGCGAGGCATTGGGCTTTAATTGCTGTCCGAGTTTCGTATCTCAGATCAAACTCGGAGAGCTCGATCGCCCACTGAACCATTCTCCCTGCAACATCCGTCTTCTGGAGGATTTGCTTCATGGGTTGGTTCGTACGGACTCTTATTGTGTGAGCCTGAAAGTAAGGTCGTAGCCTTCGTGAGGCTATCACTAAGGAGTAGGCAAACTTCTCTAGTTTGTGGTACCTTAGCTCAGGGCCTTGTAGGACCTTACTGATAAAGTAGACCGGGTGCTGCCCGACCTCGTCTTCTCTGATCAGGGCTGATGAGACAGCCCTGTTTGTGACGGATAGGTATAGGACGAGGTCTTTCCCCGGTATTGGTCGAGTTAATATAGGAGGTTGGCTTAAGAATTTTTTGAACTCTTGGAACGCCTCCTCACATTCCGGAGTCCATTCAAACTGGCATTCCTTCCTTAATAGGGAGAATAATGGAAGGGATTTTAGTGCCGATCCTGCCAAAAATCTGGAGAGGGCTGCAAGTCGGCCATTGAGTTGTTGAACCTCTCTCAAACAAGTCGGGCTTTTCATTTCTAGGATGGCTTGGCATTTGTCGGGATTGGCTTCAATCCCTCTTTGTGTTAGCATAAATCCTAGAAATTTTCCTGCTTCTACCGCGAAGGCGCATTTTGCGGGATTTAGTCTCATCCCATGCAACCTTATAGTGTCGAAGACTTGTGAGAGGTCGGTTAAGAGGTCGACTTCTTGCTTGGTTTTTACTAACATGTCGTCGACGTATACCTCCATTAGGCTTCCTAGATGGGGGGAAAACACTTTGTTCATCAGCCTTTGGTACGTGGCTCCTGCATTCTTCAGTCCGAATGGCATGACCACGTAGCAGTAATTGGCTTTTGGTGTGATGAACGATGTTTTTTCCTGGTCGGGTTCATGCATCGGGATTTGATTATATCCCGAGTAGGCATCCATGAACGATAGGTATTGGTACCCTGAGCTGGAGTCCACCAGGGTATCAATACTCGGTAGGGGATAAGGGTCCTTAGGACATGCCTTATTCAAGTCGGTATAGTCGACGCACATTCTCCATTTACCATTTTGTTTTTTGACTAGCACTACATTGGCTAGCCATGTTGGGTATTTGACTTCTCTGATAAAGCCGGCTTCTAGGAGCGCCTGTACTTGCTCTTCTACTATGGAGGCCCTTTCTGGGCCGAGCTTGCGTCTTCTTTGCTGTACAGGTCGGGATCCTGGGTAAACCGAGAGCCTGTGAGACGTGAGCTCGGGATCAATCCCGGGCATGTCGGAAGCCTTCCAGGCGAAGAGGTCGGAATTAGCTCTTAGGAGTTCACCCAACCTTTGTTTCAGGGTTTCCCCTAGGTTGGCTCCTATGTGAGTGTTTTTTCCTTCCTCCTCTCCGACTTCTATCTCCTCGGTTTTTCCTCCCGGCTGGGGTCGTAGGTCTTCTCTGGTTCTTGCGCCGCCTAGTTCTTTGGTGTGGACTTCTTTGCCATTCCCTCTCAGATTTAGGCTTTCGTTGTAGCACTTCCTTGCCAATTTTTGATCTCCCCTTACCGTTGCTATTCCTCCTGGAGTCGGGAATTTCATGCAAAGGTGGGGAGTGGATACCACTGCTCCGAGGCGATTAAGGGTAGTCCTGCCAATTAAGGCATTGTAGGCTGACCCTTCGTCGATGACTATAAAGTCTATGCTCAGAGTCCTTGATTTTTCCCTTTTTCCAAAAGTGGTGTGAAGGGGTAAAAATCCCAGTGGTTTTATTGGCGTATCCCCTAACCCATATAGGGTGTCAGGGTAGGCTCTCAACTCTTTTGCATCTAACCCTAGCTTGTCGAAGGCGGGCTTGAAAAGGATGTCCGCCGAACTTCCTTGGTCTACTAGGGTTCTGTGGAGATGGGCGTTGGCTAGGATTATAGTTATCACCACGGGATCATCATGCCCGGGGATTATCCCTTGCCCATCCTCTTTTGTGAATGATATAGTAGGGAGGTCGGGTGTCTCATCCCCGACCTGATAGATTCTTTTGAGATGTCTTTTGCGAGAAGATTTGGTGATTCCACCTCCTGCAAACCCTCCTGAGATCATGTGGATATGTCTCTCTGGGGTCTGTGGAGGTGGATCTCTTCTATCCATGTCATCTCGCTTTCTCTTTCCGTGACCGTCCGACCTTTCTATGAGATATCTATCAAGCCGACCTTCTCTAGCCAGCTTTTCTATCACATTCTTAAGGTCGTAGCAGTCGTTAGTGGAATGACCATATATCTTATGGTACTCGCAATAATCGCCGCGACTTCCCCCTTTTTTATTTTTAATAGGTCTTGGGGGTGGCAATCTTTCAGTGTTGCAAATCTCTCTGTATACGTCCACGATAGAAGTCTTTAGAGGAGTATAAGAGTGATACTTTCTGGGCCTTTCGAGACCGGGTTCTTCCTTCTTCCTGGCCTCCCTTTCCCTCTCCTTGGATGAGGAAGTGGGTCCAGGTCGCCAACTCAGGTCCCTTAATTTTGCATTCTCTTCCATGTTGATGTACTTCTCGGCCCTTTCTTGTACATCACTTAGAGAAACGGGGTGTCTTTTAGATATGGACTGTGAGAAGGGCCTTCTCTAAGTCCGTTGACTAACCCCATTATTACTGCCTCTGTGGGCAGGTCTTGGATCTCTAAACATGCCTTGTTGAACCTTTCCATATAGGCTCGTAAAGACTCTCCGACCTCCTGTTTTATTCCCAGGAGGCTCGGTGCATGTTTTACCTTGTCTTTTTGGATTGAGAACCTCATCAAGAATTTCCTCGAGAGGTCTTCAAAACTAGTGATGGATCTCGGGGGGAGGCTATCGAACCACTTCATCGCTGCTTTCGATAGAGTGGTCGGGAAAGCCTTGCATCTCGTAGCGTCGGAGGCATCGGCCAGATACATCCGACTTTTAAAGTTACTTAGATGATGCTTCGGATCCGTGGTTCCATCATAGAGGTCCATATCAGGGCTTTTGAAGTTCCTTGGAACTTTTGCCCTCATTATATCCTCGCTGAAAGGATCTTCTCCGCCCGGGCGTTGGTCTTCTCCTTCATCGCGGGAGTTCTTGAGGGAGGATTCTAGCTGCAAGAGTTTTCTTTCTAACTCTTTTCGCCGTTCCATCTCCTCTTTAAGGTACCTTTCGGTTTCCCTTTGCTTCTCCCGCTCTTGTTCCAATTGCTCCAGGCGGCTATGGACCAATCCCATTAGTTCAGCTATGTGGGATGGTCCGTCCTTTTCTGATTCACGCCCATCTGAGGAATTTACCTTTGGATTCTTTACTCCGGAGGTACCCTCTCTGTGTTGGTCGTTGTCTTCGTTGTCATTGCCCACGTCCAGATTCTCTTGTTCAGAATCTGTTTCCACATGGCCTTCTTCGTGGGATCTTTCCGCCATCGATGGATGATCTCTCGGGTCCCCGGCAACGGCGCCAATGTTACGGTAGGTAACCGGAGATTAGTACAACGGATGGCGTTTGGCGGCCCAAGTGTGCGATGGATGAGAACTCCGGGTAGGCACGCAGCTCGGGAGGCTCCGTCCGACTTGTGCTCGCGTGTGAATGGGGGGTGGTACCTGCAAAGACACTCCGATGCCTAAGTTAGCAAGGGTGTAAGCAGGTCTAGAGAGTATTGGGCTTAGAGATACCTGAAGGGGTGTCAGGGTATTTATAGAGGCGAGCCAATAACCACCGTTGGTGTAGTGCCATATCTTTAGGGTGTTAGCCGTCCCTATTATCTTGGGGAGGTTAAGATATGGCTTTATGAGACGGTTAGAGAGATTTTAGGGACGGTTACTCATTTGAATGAGTGTTTATCTGCCAGCTAATCTCGCATCCGACCTCTTCTGACCAAGTCGTGGTTGATACCGACTTCTTATGTGAAGGCCGGTACTTAGCTAGGCTCTAATCCTTTAGATTAGGCCTTTTAGTTGGACCTGGGCCTTTATATTGGGCCAGGGTATGAACAATTTTCTTTAGTTTTTTTTCTCTCTCAGACTTAGAATCTTAAAGATTGGTTGTAATTCAATGTTGTTGAAAATTTTATTTTTGTTATTGTTGGTGCCACAAAATATTCTATTTGTAATTTTATTCATATCAAGGAATCTTATATTTCCACGACAAAAAAATTCTTATATTTGACGGAAAAAAAAGTGATCAATTGTATTTATTTTGATGTATTGTTTGTGTAAAATTATTTTACACGTGTATCTAATCACATAATATTATATTAACAAAAATAATTATTTTTATATTAATTATATGAATGGTTATCTAAGAAAATAATTGTGACTTGTAATTGTACGATTATGTAAAATATTTTATACTATCAATGTGTCAAAATCTTTTTTTTTTTTTGTGTACAAATTAAACTCTTCATTAAATGGCAATAAATATGGCCTTATTGGTACCAAACCCTGATCCTGTATCAATATTGGACTTCGGCCCTTTTCCTTTGTAGTGTTTAGGAGGCACCTCTGTTAAAAACCCATGGATTTACAAAAACAAAACAAAACTCACGGATTTGCACCAAAAGAAAAAACTCACGGCGGCTCAAAACTTGGGATGATTCTTGATGCGGATAGCATATAGCCATATAGGTAATCTTCTGGAGACAAATCTCATAATAAGCCCAATCATAGCCGGCAAAAAAAAAAAGCTCAACTCTAGGTTTCGGTTTCATGTCCCGATAAAAAAAAACAAAAACAAAAAGAACCAACTTTGGTTTCACTTAAACTGTTAAACGTGTGGCTAATGACCCAAAAAAAAAAAAAAAAAACAAACTGTTAAACCTGTGGCTGAGGCATGTAATGTAGTGGCAAAAGTATTTGCCTCAAACTAAAGCCACACAGGTTCAAATTCTAGCAGTGGCAGCTAGATGAGTTGGTGTGTGAGTGTATTTGTATGAAAAAAAAAAAAAAAACTGTTAAACCTTAGCTTGTATATGCAATTTATTAATTAGCTATAAATTTTTGCTTTGTGCTGAAATAACTTGCAAGTAGATTAAGATGAATGACAAATTTTGTTACGATACTTAAATAATTATTAATATATGTGCACATAAAAATTTAATCATTATATATTTATATATAAATATATATTATTTATTTTTTAAGATATATATTTTATATTTTAATATATATTATATAAGAATAATAAATTTGATAATTAATTTTTTAATACAGAGTTGATAAATGAATAAAGAAGAAATTGGGGTGTTTATGACAATATACATTGTGTTTTGTGTTTAAAACTGTGATACGAAATGTAATTTAGAGTAACATAAAAAATTAAAGAAAATGATTTATCTACTTCAATTTAATATTTTGATGCAACAGTTTAAGGAAATTATTCTACCTCTTTTGTTTACATCTAAAGTTTTTAAACAAATTCAAAAAAAAATTTATTCCTCAAAGTTAAGAGAAAAAGTGGCTAACAGATTTTAGAGAATTTTTATATCTCTTAAATCTAAAATTCTAACTCATAAGTTCACTAAAATAAAAATGGGTCAAATTATAATTGGTTTAAAACAAATAAAACAAACTAAAATAAAATAAATATAAAATAAATATTAAGAAAGTGATACTTATTTAATTCATCTTGACTAACAAAAATCTTCAATGCATCTTGTATGTTAGAATATAATTAGAATCAATTAGTATTATTTAGTATATCTGAATATTTATTATAGGAGATTACGTCTTTATTATTAAGATTCTCTTAGTACCTATAAATACCCTTTCATATTGTATTATTCCAAACAACTTGAATAAATAACTTGAACATACTGAATAATACACAAAAACACTTTCTTCAACTTGGTCTTTTGTTTCTAACATGGTATCAGAGCCATGGTATCCTTCTTGAAGAGAATATGTTATTTTTCTTGTGGTGAAATCACCGTAGTTTTTACATTTTTTTTATGACATTCTTCTTTTCCTTTTATCATTCATTTGATGTTTTTTCACGTCACCGACTAGCTTATTTTAATACACAAAAATATTAATACACAATTCAAAAAAATTGTGCATGTTCCAAATCTGATCACTAAGTCCTCCAAACGGCCTAGTAATGACCCGATTTTCTGGGCCGAGGCCCTTTATGCGGTCCAAACTGGTCAAAAAATTGCAAATCTCTAATTAACATTTAAAATTAAATATCTCTCTTATTTTAACCAACAAAATAAGATAAGATAACAATGCAAATTTGATGCGCAGAACAAAAAATATTTGAAGAATTATATGTTGAGAACATTGACCCCAACCAACAAAATACATACAACACAAAAATTTTAGTGCATAATTCAAAAATTTTTTATGTACATCACAAAAAATTTTTATGCACAACTACAATTTTTTATATGCTTTATGCAAAAATTTATGTGTTATCGGATACTAATTTTTGTGCTATATGTAAAAGTTTCTATGCTATATCAATAAAAAAATTTTATGTGCAAAAATTTATGTTCTATATCAATAAATTTTTGTGCTTTCCAACAAAAATTTGTGTATTAAAAAGGCGCAAAGAAAAAAAAATAGTAATGCATGTATTTGTTTTTTTTGTTAAATCTATGCCAATTTAATTAGACTTGACTACAAAAATATTTGTATATATAACATCATTGTTTAAATAATTACAGTTGCAAAACTTTTTTATTAAAAAAATAAATAAAAATTGTCCACAGTAAATTGGTAGCTGCCTAAGGTTTTTTTTTAAATAATTATTCAAATCAGTTCTCGAAATTTTTAAAATTGGACACTTTAATACCTCAAATTTTAAGAGACACAAAATAATCCTTAACATTTATATTTATTAGATAATGCAATTTTTTTCATTAGTCTACAACGATGATCACATAATTATTAAATGTCTATGTATACGAGATGAGCAAATCAATTTTTAGAATGAAGTACAAACAGTTTCCAAAAAATTTTAAAAATGTTAAAATAATTCTTGAAACATTTTAAAATAGTCCATTTTAAAAAAAATTATATATTTACAAACTTATAAATTTAAAATAAAACGGTAAATGATTTCTAAAAATTTATTAAAAATTATTTTTTGGCTCATTAACATTTAAATAACTATTATCAGAATTTTTGACGTGAAAAAAATTAATATAATAGAAAACAAAAACAGAAATTTTGTCCAAATTATATCTACCAATAAATAAAAAAAAAAAAACCCAATGAAGCCCTAACTAAGGGCAAGACCGTCTTTTCAGCAATCCTAATTTTCCTTTTCTCTTTTTTTTTCTGCTCATCCTCACGTATATACAAATCAAGTGTGGCGGAAACCGGTAAATTCACTTCCGCTCTCGTTGCCAAACCCTCCAAACGTTCACCCTCGTGATTCGGTGCTTCCCTGGCTAGCTTCGTTTCTCTCTCTCGCGCTCTTTTGTTTGTTTCTGATTTCTATTCCTTTTTGGTATCAGTAAGATTTCCTCTCCCCTAATCGTTTTCATGCACTGCGTTATATTTCTTGCGTTTTCTTAGCAACTGAAAGGTTTTTATTGGGTTTGTATATATTGTTCTCTTTGATATTTAGCAGAGTAACTCCATTGTTCCTTGTTATTTGGCTGAGTAACACAAATGGCATCACGAACTGCTCCTTTGTTTCAAGATCATGACCAACACGTCAATGGCCACGTCAGCGGTATTGCTTTTGTTCAAGCATTTTTATTATAATCTATTTTCTTCCAGAGTGTTGGATTTAATGACAATTGTACATATTTTTGAGTCATTCCTACTTACAATTTTATTATTAGATCTGGATTCGATTGATGGGTTGCCAATGCACAACTGTGCACCAATTAAAACGAAGGTTTGTTTCTAATTCCTGATTTCTCTCCCCTCTGCATGCTTCTTTAAACTCTCTGAATTTGACAGGTACCTGAGCCGTTGCCAGATCCATTGGACCAGTCTGACTCTTCAGAATATTCGCATTCGGAGACTCCAAAATCATGGGGGAGATTCTCTTTCTCCCCCTCATATACAGCGATGGTTTGTTCGTCTCTCTTGCTCCTTTTTCTATGTTCTCTGTTCTTAACTACTTGTATGCCCTTTTCAGTTTACTTCAGACTGCAACTGTGGGGAGCCACCCGACTTTTCTATATCCTTAGATCGGCATGATCTATTATTAAAATATGGTTTTGATTACCCTTCAGAATATTCCGAGACTCCAAAATCATCCAAGGTTTCTTTGTGTCTCTCTTGCTTCTTTTTCTCATTGTTGTGTTTGCCTTAACCATATGTCTATGACTTTATCCTTTTAGGTTGATCCAGACTGCTCAAGTCTGCTATCATCTCTATATTCTGACTCTTCAGATTACTCTGACACTCCAAAATCGGGGAATTGGTCTCCACCAACTGATTTAAAGGTTTGTTTTTAATTCCTTATTATGTTTCTCTTTCTCCTTCTTTCTCTGATTGTTTGCATAACAATTTGTCTGATTTTTCATTCTAAGAATGACAAGGCATTTTGGGACAGCTTGAAATTGGAGAAACCCTCCTTTTGGATAGACCCATATGGTCTTCCTAACACTCAACACTTAGAGACTCTTGAAGCATGGCGTTGCTCTCAACCAATTAAAAGGAAGGTAGGTTTGTAATTCCTTATGTTTCTCATGCTCTTCCTTTTTGGCTTTTTTATATTAAAAAAAAAAAACTATTTGTACCATTTTAGTATGAGATTGAGAATTTGCGCTGATTATTTTAGCAGGAAGCTAATCTGTTTTCAGATTTGCCATCTCTGTTTGCTCTTTCTGACTCTCAAGAACACCCTGGGAGTCCTAAGTCATCGAGTTACTCTCCACCAACTATAATGGTTTGTTTTCAAGTTTTATGTTTCTCGTGGTCCTTCTCTCCCTGCTCTCCCTGTTTTGTTTTCCTTTTGACCATTTGTCTACCTTTCAGTCTGAGATTGAGCCACATTGCATAGATGAGGAGGTACCTAATCTGTTGCCAGGTCTATTTGCTGAGCTTGACACATCAGAACACTCAAAAATCATCAAGTTGCTCCCTTCCAATTAAAATAAAGGTTGGTTTGTAGCAACTTCTTGTAAGTTTAACATCTACAATTAATTTGCCCAGGATCACTCAATCGTATAAACACTTCAACAACAATAATAATATTTTCTCAACAATAACATAACAATATTTTAGATAGAAGAACAAAACTACAATAATAATAATATAAATCTCAACTCTCTTAACTCTTCTAATAAAGAGAAAATAAATACTCTTAAGCTAACAGCATATTCTTCATAAACTTTACTTAAGAACTATATATCATATGCAAACCTCTATTAGGCAAACATGTGGTAATAAAATACTACAACCTAACGTTGCTTAATATCATAGAACTTATGACGATGTAACACTGCAACTAACAACTTGTACAAGTAGCTGTGTAACTTTGATTTGCCTTTTGACTTTTCAAATACCTATCTATAACATGTAGCCACTTAACTAACTTGAATTCATCAATACACATTCTTCTCCTGCATAATGTTTCTAGTGTATCTTGAGTAGCTTCAATGCTCATCAACTTTAACAAGTAACCTTGTAATTTATAAAACTTCTAGCAATCTCTGATAATTGTAATTCAACTTGGTTATAGGTTATTGATACACTTGTTACTTCTTTCTTTCTTAATTAACTTTTCTTTTATAAAATTTTTGTACCCTTTCAGCAAGAGTGATAATTCACATGGGGGATTTGAGTAGAAACCAGAGCTGTTGCTAGAAGTGCAATCTCCATTTGCCTATAATCCAAAGTTATGCATTGGGAAAGAGTTGCAGTATTATGTGAGATCTTCATTTAGTGGTTTGAGTCGGTTGTAACTTTGCGAGTTGCTCTACAGTGTGGCACTGTTGGATGACTTTGGAGTTGATTTGTAGTGTAGAGTCACCAAAATTCTCTAAAAACTCATTCTCCTTTAATATGTGGTGTTTGATATAATGTTTTGTGCCACTGATCTAATGACATGCGATATTTTCTGGATAAACCTCATGCTTGTTTAGAATGTTTGACTTCCCTAAAACCCTTATTGTTGTTGTTGTTGTTGTTGAGGTTTTTGTGTACCTGTCTTTTCCTTGACTGCTGGTGCTACTGTGTGCTACCAAAATGACCGAGGTTCTCCGAGTTTGATCTGAATAGCAATAAGATTTCTATTTCATTTTCTTGATTCTATCCTAAGCTTTGTTATTGAAAATGAATATTTAGGACGATAATGCTAATCATACAATTTAAAATCAATCAATCTTCGCCACTCTACCAACAAGATCTATCGCATAGTCTTTACCGGGTCGAGGTGAGAGCTAACAACACTTGAATTGGTAAAGTTGTTTGGGGAGATATTTATATTTTTTAAAAAAAGAGTAAAGTCACAAATATGTTTTTTGAGAATTTTGATATCGAACTAATTAATCATTGAAGAAAAAAAAAATGCTAATTAAGTCTTCCACTATAATAATCGATAGACATATGATGTGATGTTATTTTGGACAGTAAAATGTTTTTGGTATAAACTCAAGTGCAGTCGATTTTACGTGAAATTAATAACTGATAGTCGTTAGATGAAAATTTAGTTAAATCAGTCAAATCATCTAACGGCTCTCAATTATCAACTTCACGTGAAATCGATTGTACCTGAGTTTCTACCAATATTTTTTATCTATTGAATTTTTAACTGTTTATGTAATTTTTTATCAGTTAATCTCTATTTACTACAAATTCTAATAAAGTAGATAAAATTTTGCTCTAAAAGTTGTTATGCAAGTAATGATCTTTTATAAATAGACAATTTACTATAATTAATAGTATATATAAACACTACCATTAAGTTTTAGGATTGAAAAAAGTTTCATCCAAATAACAATAAGATTTCTATTTCATTTTCTGGATCCTACCCTAAGCTTTGTTATTGGAACATGAATATTTAGGACGACAATGCTAGCTATACAATTGAAAATAAGTCAATTTTGGCCAATAACACTTAATTTGGTAAACTTATTTAGAGAGATATTTGTGTTTTAAAAAAAATAAAAATAAAATGACAATTAGATCTTTTGAGAATTTTGACTTTAGATTAATTAATTTATGGGGAAAAAAAAGTATCAATTGGATTCTTGGTGATAGCAAATGGTTGACATGTTATATGATGTCAATTTAGACGGTAAGACATTTTTTTATTTGTTAAGTTTTTATTAACCTTTTATTAACTGATCTTTATTTACTATAAATCCTAACAAAGCAGGTGAACACTTCGAATATTTTCGGATTTACAGTAGCTTTATAACTGTTTTGTTTGCAAAATAAGGTCATTCACAACATGAAATGATACTAGAAAGAAAATTAAAGCTTTGGTGACCAACTAGACAAAATTGCTTGCATATTTAGAAAAGAGTAATTACCCAAATTTTGGTTCAAAAGAAACACTTTAGTTTTCAAAAGTATATACATTGTTCTATCTAACACATCTCTAAAAGAAAAGAAAAGAATAAACTACTCTACTTACTAGTTACTACCATATGTCACAAAATTTGATACCTTCTATCTACTAATATTCAACAATAACTAACAAAGGCTATGGGATCAAAGGCAAACAAATTACTACGACTTAGTGAGAAATACGAAAGAATATATTCACACATCAACTAACAAAATTACGAGCATCAACAAACAAAATTCTGGCATCCAATTTAAAAAAGTAACCAAAACGTTAAATCCTAAAGTGGGTCACAAGATTTCCATCCTTAATCATTATAGGGCCAATCTCGAAGAGAAGGTCCAAGCATGGTGGTAGACATATCTTTGGAAGCAGGGATTGAGCCATACAATACCCTGAAAAAAATTATTCAATGGCATCAACAGGAGCAGTTTTAACATGGCAGGTTTTCATCTTCCACTCAAGATATTGAGGTATCGAGGATGGAATAAGATAGCAAGGTATATGGGTGTTCATGGTTTAGTTAATCCAAAAATCAAACCAGTTTTTTGGTTAACCAAAAATATAATATTGGTTAATTAACCAAATTGGTTTTACATGATGAAACCGGTTATTAACCGATTTGTAAAATTCAAAACCGATTTTTAAAGCAAAAATCAATTTTTAAAAAATAACCAATTTTTATATAAAAAATCAGTTTTTACACTAAAAACTGGTTTTTATACTAAAAAATTACTTTTTATACCATAAAATTAGTTTTTACATGTAAAAAGAAATTTTTACACTAAAAAATCGGTTTTTACACCAAAAAACCATTTTTTATACTAAAAAAATAGTTTTTATACTATAAAATTAGTTTTTACATGTAAAAATAAATTTTCACACAAAAATTAATATTTTTACATACAAAAACTCAAATTTTTAATTGAATTTTTTTAATCTAATTTTTTTCTTTCTAAATGATACAAGTAACATTTGTAAATAATGAAATTCCTTCCATTCTCTTTTCAGCATTTTCTATAAATAGTTTTTTCTAATATAAATAAGGGTAAAGTACTAAATTAGTCTCCTACGTTTGGGTGTAATCCTGTTTTGATCCTTAAGGTTTAAAGTGTTCTATTTGAATCTAAAAAAGTTTCATTTAACTTCAATTTAGTCCCACTGTGGGGTCAAAGATAAATAATTAACAAAATATCCTACATGACAGCAGTATAAGAGCAATGTCGATAATTTGGAGAATAAGTACAAGCTCCAGAGGCACAAAATCAACCGTGGATGCATCAATACATGCAGGGAGACACGCCGCATGGCACGAGATCGTGAAGACGGGGAAGGGAGGTCCGGGAGGACATGACAACCTGTGATAATGGGCGTCACCCCGTTCCACCGATCCATCCTCGAAGTCCGGTTGCCGAAACACTTCGACAAACCAACGGACATGAGGTACGATGGAACTCAAGACCCTCTAGAACACCTCACGGCCTTCGAGGCGAGGATGAACCTAGAGGGAGTAGGGGACGAGGTGAGGTGCCGTGCTTTTCCGGTAACCCTAGCGAGACCCGCGATCAGGTGGTTTAACGGCCTCCCGCAGGGATCCATCTACAGTTTCTCGGACATCAGTCGTGCGTTCCTGGCCCAGTTTACAACACGAATAGCAAAGGCAAAGCACCCGATCAACCTTCTGGGGATAACCCAGAGACAGGGAGAGCCGACCAGGAAGTACCTGGATCGGTTCAACGACGAATGCTTGGAAATCGACGGCCTAACCGATTCGGTGGCCAGCCTTTGCCTGACGAACGGTCTCCTCAACGAAAACTTTCGAAAACACCTTACCACAAAGCCAGTTTGGACGATGCACGAGATCCAGACAGTAGCCAAAGAGTACATAAACGACGAGGAAGTCAGCCGAGTCGTGGCTGCCAATAAGCGGCAGTCCGGCTACAGCCAAACTCGGCAACAGGGTAACGGAGAAAGAGTAAAGGAACAAACCAGGGAAGAGGCACCAAGCAAGGCACCCAGGCCGTTCCCCCGGGTCAGGAAATTCGCCAACTACACCCCGCTCACTCTCCCCATCGTGGAAGTCTATCAACAAATAGCCGAGAAGGGGATCCTGCCGAAGCCCCGACCACTCAAGGACCGTACGGGAGGAAACAAGAACTTCTATTGTGACTACCACAAGGGTTACGGTCACCAAACGCAGGACTGCTTTGACCTGAAGGATGCACTCGAACAAGCGATAAGGGAAGGCAAGCTAGCAGCATTCTCTCATCTTATCAGAGAACCGAGGAGATGCTATCGCGACCAAGACGAAGAAGGCAAAACCCGTTCGGCAAAGCGGCAACAAGAGCCAGAAGATAAAGACCACGGTCTCACTGTGATAAACGTGGTGACAGCCAAAAACGCTGCGCCAAAATCTCGATCGGCGCATAGGAAAGATGCTAAGGTCTTGGCGGTCTCCTCCTCGTTGGTGCGAAACTCTAAGAAGCCTCCATCCATTTCTTTCGGCCCGGAAGACCAATGGTTCGACGACGCCCCGGAAAACCCTCCCATGGTCATTACGGCCAGAGTAGGAACCGGCCTCGTCAAACGCATCCTTGTCGACACAGGGGCTGATTCAAACATCATGTTCCACAACGTATTTGACGCACTAGGGCTAAAGGACGCCGACCTGACGACTCACCAGCACGGGGTCATTGGATTGGGCGACCACTTCATCAAACCTGACGGAGTAATATCCCTACCGATCTCGGTAGGACAAGCTCAAGGTCGAAGGTCGGCGATGGCCGAGTTCGTGATCCTCCGAGATTCCACTGCCTATAATATCATCTTGGGAAGGAAGACGATAAACGATGTTGAAGCGATAATCAACACGAAGCTGCTAGTCATGAAGTTCGTTACCGATGACGGATCTATAGGGTCCATAAGAGGGGATCTCGAGACGGTAGTCGCCTGCGACAACGCCAGCCTCTCCCTAAGAAAGAAATCCAAAGAGGCGTCCGGTGTGTTCCTAGCTGACCTGAACGCCAGAGTAGACGACAAACCTAGACCGGAACCAGAAGGGGATCTGGAAAAATTCATGATCGGCGACATGGAGGAGAAGTTCACGTTCATCAACAAGAACCTTCCATGTGAGTTAAAGGAGCCCTTGGTCGAAATGATAAGGGCCAATAGGGATTTGTTTGCCTGGACACCTGCCGACATGCCAGGCATAGACCCAAAAATCATGTCACACCATCTGGCTGTCAGGTCGGAAGCACGCCCGATAGCGCAACGGAGGAGAAAGATGTCGACAGAGAGGGCGGAGAAGGTGGCCAGGCAGACGGCCAGCCTCCTAGAAGCAGGTTTCATACGAGAAGTGGACTACTCGACGTGGCTCTCGAATGTAGTTCTAGTGAAAAAGCACAACGGCAAGTGGAGAATGTGTGTAGACTACTCTGACCTTAACAAGGCATGCCCTAAGGATTGTTTCCCTCTCCATAACATAGACGCACTCGTCGACGCTGCGGCGGGCTACCGTTACCTAAGCTTCATGGATGCTTACTCCGGTTATAACCAGATACTGATGCACCGTCCAGATGAAGACAAAATAGCGTTCATAACGCCAGGGGGAACCTTCTGCTACAAGGTGATGCCATTCGACCTGAAAAACGCAGGGGCAACATACCAAAGGTTGATGAACAAAATATTCCACGATCTAATAGGCAAGACAGTGGAAGTCTATGTCGACGACATCCTCGCGAAAACAACGCGACCCGACGACCTCCTAAAGGATCTGGACAATGTATTCGCGTCTCTCCAGCAACACGGCATGAGGCTGAATCCCCTCAAATGTGCCTTCGCCATGGAAGCTGGCAAGTTCCTAGGATTCATGATAACTCAGAGAGGGGTAGAAGCCAACCCGGAGAAGTGCCAGGCGATACTCCAGATGAAGAGCCCGGGTTGTATCAAGGACGTCCAAAGGTTGGCGGGGCGGCTGACTTCATTATCCCGGTTTCTCGGGGCATCGGCAACAAAGGCCCTGCCATTCTTTAACCTCATGAAGAAAGGGATGGCGTTCGAGTGGACACCCGCATGTGAGGAAGCCTTTCAGCACTTCAAGGAAATCCTGGCGGCACCACCTGTGCTCGGGAAGCCAAAGGACGGGGAGCCGCTATACCTGTACCTCGCCATAACAGGAGAAGCCCTGGCTGCAGTTCTGGTGCGGGAAGAAGGGAAGGCTCAACAACCAATATATTTCATAAGCAGAGCCTTGCAAGGGGCAGAATTAAGGTACAGCAAACTGGAAAAGCTAGCTCTATCACTCTTGACCTCCTCACGGAGGTTAAAGCAATACTTCCAAAGTCACCAGGTTGTCGTAAGAACGGACCAGGGAATCCGGCAAGTACTTTAAAAGCCCGACTTGGCGGGAAGAATGATGACTTGGTCCATCGAACTCTCCCAGTACGACATACAATACGAACCCCGGCAAGCCATCAAGGCGCAGGCGATGGCAGATTTTCTAATAGAAGTAACGGGGGATCCAACTGAAGAAACGAGCACACGGTGGAAGCTCCACGTGGACGGAGCCTCCAACCAGACGTTTGGGGGGTGCCGGGATCATCCTGGAAAGCCCGGTTGGAGTCGTATACGAACAGTCGGTCAGGTTTGAATTTCCCGTCTCGAACAACCAGGCAGAATACGAAGCCCTTATAGGGGGTCTAACCCTAGCAGCGGAAGTCGGAGCAACAAGACTGGAAATATGCAGCGATTCTCAAGTCGTCACCTCCCAGGTAAACGGGAGCTACCAAGCCAAAGACTCGTTATTACAAAAGTACTTGGAAAAAGTCAAAAACTTAAGCAAAAAATTTGAGGAGGTCACGGTCCACCACGTACCTAGAGAAAGGAACACACGGGCAGACCTCCTATCAAAGTTGGCCAGTACTAAACCGGGAGAAGGCAACCGGTCTCTCATCCAAGGTATGACAAGAGAACCAGCGGTCACTTTGCACGTGTCAAGGCTGGGCTCTTCATGGCTAGACCCCATCACCAGCTTCCTAGAACATGGCAAACTCCCTGACGACGAAAAGGACGCGGCGAAACTGAGAAGGGAAGCAGCCAAATACGCCGTCATCCAAGGACAGCTATTCAGGAAAGGGCTCAACCAGGCCCTGCTGAAGTGCTTACACCCCGACCAAACGGACTACGTACTCAGGGAAGTCCATGAAGGCTGCTGCGGACACCACGTAGGAGGCAAGGCCCTAGCAAGAAAATTAATTCGAGCCGGATACTACTGGCCGTCAATGATGGCAGACTCCAAGGAGTTCGTCAAAAAATGTGTGAAGTGTCAAGAGAACGCCAATTTCCACAGGGCACCGGCCTCCGAGTTAAGCCTGCTAACGTCCTCCCGGCCATTCTCTCAATGGGGAGTCGACCTCTTGGGACCCTTCCCAGTCGGTCCTGGGCAAGTCAAGTACCTCATAGTCGCCATTGACTACTACACCAAATGGATAGAAGCCGAACCACTAGCTAGCATATCCTCATCCAATTGCAAGAAATTCATGTGGAGGCAGGTGATAACGCGATTTGGGATTCCAGAAGTCGTCATCTCGGACAACGGCACGCAGTTTATCGACAAGAAGTTCACGGAATTCCTCAACGGCCTGGGTATAAGACAAAGGTTCTCTTCGGTAGAACACCCCCAGACAAACGGACAGGTGGAGTCTGCCAACAAGATTATCCTTTCAGGGCTGAAGAAGCGATTGGATAATAAAAAGGGTGCTTGGGCCAACGAACTAGCCTCGGTCCTCTGGTCTTACCGAACAACCGAACAATCCTCCACTAAGGAGACTCCCTTCCGGCTAACGTATGGGTTGGATGCGGTAATACTCGTAGAGATCGGGGAACCGAGCCCCCGGCTACTTTTGAAAGGAGTAGAGGAAGCCGTGAAAAAGGACCTGATAGATGAAACCAGAGAAATGGCCCATTTGACAGAGACAGCGCTAAAACAAAGGATGCTTGCGCTACAACACCAAAGTGCTCAAAAGGGAATTCGAACCGAACGATCTCGTCCTAAGGCGAAACGACATCGGCCCACCGACCCCTGGAGCAGGCAAGCTAGCGGCGAACTGGGAAGGCCCCTAAAGAATAAAAAAAGTGATGGGTAAAGGTGCTTTCAAGTTAGAAAGGCTTGATGGTAAGGAAGTCCCAAGAACATGGAACGCGAACAACTTGAGAAGGTTCTACTCCTAACAGACGGGGCGACACGCCGACCAATCGAGCTAAGTGGTTAATTTGCGGATTTGAACTTTCCATAATGACCTACGGGTCCTTTATGCAATTACCGAATAAGATATACTTGTGCAAATTTTCTCTCTTGTCTTGTTTCCCTTTTTCCAGACAACCCGTTCTATCACGACCGACAACGACGCGCGGCCCCGGGACTGATCACCCCGGGAGCCCGTCAACTACCGCGATAACAAATGACTACGCGAAAGGCCACGATTCGTTAATATAAACGACAGCTATAAACCAATAACGGTTAATAGAAACGATAACACAACCAGACGAATAAGAAAGAGTTAACTACGTTAAAGCGGGCAAACGACTAAAAAGTCAAATTGTTCACAAAAGCCAAAATAAAACGGCTAAACCAAAAAAGTTTTAGACAGAGAATTCATTTCTTGGGGACGTCAACAATTTTGTCGTCTTTGATGACCTTGAAAACGCCGATCGCCGACGTGTCAAACTCGGGAGCGACAATTTTAACCTGAGCTTTAAGAGCCTCCTCGGTCGCCAAAATCGCACCCTTCCCTTGCTTGACGACGTCTTTATACTTTGCTTTCCATGTTGCCAGTTCGGCCTCCGCGGTCTGCTTCTCCTTCTCTATTTCGGCCACCCGTTTCTGTGCCGCGCCGACCTGACTTTCTAAAGCCATTTCACGATCGACAAGACGAGAAACCGTGGCGTCTGACTTTTCTAACTTCTTTTCAGCGGTGGCGGCTTTCTTCTCGGCAGCAGTAGCTTTCTTCTCGGTGGCATCAAGCTTCTCATTTGATTGGGTCAGCTGCTCCCGGAGAGTCTCAACTTCACTTTTAAGCTCATTGTTAGCCTTCCCAGCAGATTCCAACCTTCTACGAAGGGACTCCATCCCAGATAGCTCGAACTCGGCCTTCCGAGCTATCACGGCGCCGCGCAAAAGGGTACGGTACATCCACCTCGCCTGCCCAGCAAGGGAAGACTCATGGAAATACTCTTCGGTACCAGGAATCAGCTGGGAATCTATAAAGTTCCCGGCATCAAAATTCCTCTCCATGACAGTGAGAACCCCCTCAGGACTGGACGACGTCTTCCTCTTCCTCTTGAGGCTAGGGACCTCTTCCACCTCGTCATCGGCATCCGGGTTAGACGTCGAACCCCCAGTGCCGATCACCTCGCGGAAGGGGGAGACATGAACCGCTTTGTCACCTTCAATTTGGGCAGCTTGGGCCGAGGTGCCGGTCTCGTCGACCACGGCCCCTTGCTCGGTAGCAGCCTTGTCCTCCGGGGGAGCAGCAGACTTCTCAGCAGCAGATTTCTCATTACCCCCCTCGTCGTCACTAGCACACAGGAAGGTTTGGAACAAGTTAGGGAGACCCGTTATCTCGACAGACATCCCCACTGTAAAAAAGCAAACGAAGTTGGTTAGTTGCAACAAGTTGTTAACAAAAGCAAGAAGATAAGAAACAAGACAAGTAGAAGCTTCTCACAAATATAATTACGACCGGCCTCCCGATCACCCATAAGGAGGTGAGGATTCACATGATTCCTCCCGAAGACTGCCATCAACACATCGGCAATCTTCCTATCCACCGCAGACATGCCCTTATAGGTTACCTTAACGAAGGCATTGGACCCAGCCCCGAAACTCCAATAGGTCGGGATAAGGCGTACCCCCTCCAGCGACAACCAAAAGGGATGACGACCTTTGACGGGGCGGACCTTGAAATATTTGTCCTTAAATCCATGATAGGAGTCCTCGAACAAACCAAAAATCCTCCGACCTTGAGCAGACCGGAAGGACATGAACCCCTTTTTATGTTTTCCCTCCTTCGAGGGGTTTGTAAGGTTGAAGAAGAAAAGAAAAACATCTACAGACACCGGAAGCTCAAGGTATTCACAAACCATCTCGAAACAGCGGATTGAGCCCAGCTGTTCGGATGCAGCTGCGACGGCGCCACGGAAACCCGGCTTAAAAGCGCCATCTGGAAGGCGGAAAACGGGATACGAACCCCAACTTGAGTAAACATGGATTTGTAGAACCAAATCCAATCGGCAACTCGGGGATGGTGGAGATTGATCTCGTACAATCGCTCGTGAGGAGCCGGGACAAAGACGTCATAATTGGCTTCCTCATCAGTCCCTCCACACAAGTACTCGGCTTGTCGAAACTCGGTGAGCTCCTCCTCACCCATTTGGTTGGGCGAATCCTTTACATCGGAAACGACCCAAGCGTAGGGATCGTACGCCGCGGGAGAAGGGGAAGCCCGGGAGACCGTGCGAACCATACCTACATGGGGGACCATCCAGTCAGTCCAAGAGATCGGTTGCTCAGGTCGAGTACAGACACTACCCCCACTACTCCCCAACTAAGGATAAACACTATTAATGGACGTAAAAACTCAGGAAAAAACCTACCCTGGAATGATACCCCCCTAACACATATAACCACTATCGAAAGGCTACACAACAACAACAAAAACCAAGCAACAAGCATGCAAGAATGAAGCACAAAAGAAAAGAATTCAAAGAATTACCTGAGTTGATGGAAGGAAGATGAAATTGCAAGTATGGAAGGATGATGTACAAAGGCACCACAAAGACGTTCTGAAATTTTGTAGCAAAAAAAAGGAAAAAGGGAGAGATGGGAAGTGTGAAGAAATGCAGAAGCATAAAACTGACTGTTTAAAAACTGTCCCCCAGGAAGCGCGAAAAACCTGGGGGCAGAGTAGTCTTTGCAAAAGGGGTTTATTCGCCCCATTATGAGCATTTAATGCTCGGCGCAAGGAACGATGCGATGAAACGGTTGCTTATGCAACCCAGCGGACACGCGCGTTGGGGGCATATTCTTCCCACGTGCGGCCGACTTGACGAGAACAAACGAAACGCGAAACGGCACGCTATTGATAGTTCCCACGACTACCACTGGCGCGTGGGGGCACTGTTACGGCTCGGCCCAAGCAACTCGCGGGTCAACCCGACCCAAGGATAACCCGACCCGAACGGTCGGGGACATGCAGCTCACTGCGCGACCCGGACACGCGTCCCTGACAGCTCCCCATTACAGCTGTGAGGAAGCTTCGAGGAAGGTGGGCCTGTCCTTGAAGGGCCCACCTCTGACACGGTATAAATGGGGAAGGACTTGCCCTTCCCCCAAGGTACGTCACATTTTCCCCAATCATTTCCCCGCCTGCACACTGACTGACTAGAGCGTCGGAGTGTCTTTGCAGGTGGCACCCCCCTTTCCTCTCACGACAAGTTCTCGGCTACTCGGCAAGCCCGAATTCAGCACAGCCGCGATTGAGGCGTTCTCACTCCCTTCAAATACCACCCGATCTGTCCGGTAACCGACCACGGAACATAAAGAATAATTTTGATATATTGACATTGTAAATAATTTATACAATCGTATAATTATATCTGTTTTTTTTTTATGATCATTTTTGTAGAATATAATTATTTTTGTTAATATAATACTATATAATTAAATATATGTATAAAATTATTTTATCATATTATCAATATATCAACATTAAATTTTTTCTTAAAAGTCTACATAAGATTCTTATTAAACTTAAACATAAAATATTAGAATCTCTTACGAGCATGAAGCATCCCACCATTATTTTAGAGCTTACATGAAGACATCACCACTTTCGACCTCTTTACAAAAACCAAATCACAAAACAATGTAAGCCTTGGAATAGTTATCATGTTTCTTATATGTTGAGATTATTACTAATGAAATTTTTTCATTTTAATGAATGGATAATAAATATATTGAAATTTTATATATTTAATAACTTTACATGTTAGCTTAATCTATCTAAATTTGATCGAATGTACAATCAATTTATTTTTTAAATCGATACATAATTATTAAAAAGGTTAAGTATTTTTTTCATCTTTAACGTTTTGGGTCAAAATCAAAATGTTTTCGATTTTTTTTGTTATTAAAATTATTCCTAATATTACAAAACATTATAAAATCATCATTTTAAAAAAAATAATACTACTTTGATAATTTTATCATTAAAACAAAAATAAAAATAATATTAAAAAAAAGAAAAACAAAACCCCACCCCACTCCCCAGCCTCTTCGGTCTCCCCCCGGCAATCCAAAAAATTTTACCTTCCTCCTACTCTCACACACGCCCCACTGCCAACATAACCAAACTTTCAGACCTCCGACTCTGCTTTTCAAGTTTCAACTTCCTTCTTCCTCATTCCTTCTATTCTTATGTTAATGATGCTAACTACCTGAACCACTTGTTCAAATCGCAAAGTTTGCATTGAGGCACTGTCATTGCGGAAGAAGAAAGAGTGAGAAAGCAGTGCAGCTGAAGAATAATTGACATTTGAAAGGCATAATTATTAAGAGAGCGACAATGAGAACCCTCTGCAACGTATGCGAAAACGCCGCTGCAATTTTATTCTGCGCCGCCGACGAAGCTGCTCTTTGCCGCTCTTGCGATGACAAGGTTTGGCTTCAATTTTATCAAGCTATTGTTCTTCCGTTCATTAATGTCTAGTCATTTCGATTAGTTTACTACACAAATTGAATTGTTATGGAGCAAAAATAATAGATGAAATTATTAGCACGGGTTTAAAATTTATTGTATAGTAGGAGCCTAGGACAAGTATATTGCTTCGTTTGACTTGATTCACTTATATGAATACAATTGTTCAGGCCATTGGTTGGTAAACAAGATCTAAAGCTTTTCTCTATTAGTCTACTGATCCACTTAATTGAGTTTTGTTTTATTTTATTTTTATATGGATTCCTGACCATATTGTGCATTGTTGAGGTTTGAGTGTGGTTTTATGTTGGCTGTTGGAATTGTATTGGGTAAGGGATTGAAGTGGAAAGAGTTAAGGATAGTGGGTGGGACGGTGGTAGCGGTAATGATGATGGTGAAGAGAGAGAAAGAGAAAGAGAGAGAGAGAGAGGTGAGTGATGGGTAGATGATGAAGATGCAGGGAGACAGATGGAGGGGGTTAGTGGCGAAGGAGGGAAGAGGCTTTTTTTAATTTTTGTTTGAAGGGTAAAATTGTCAAAGTATTATTATTTTTTATAAAAATGATGATTTTATAAAGTTTTGTAATATTGGGATAATTTTAATAACAAAAAAATCGGAGACTATTTTTATTTTGATTTTGACTCAAAATATTAAAGACAAAAAAATACTTAACCCTTATTAAAAAATATAAAATAACTTAATATAAAGATAATATTATAATTTGGAGCTACTGATAATTAATTTTACAATAAGTAATTTGGTTAATTTTAATTCAAATACAAAACTTTTTCATGTGATAATAGTGTATTAAAATAAAATTATATTATTAAATATATAAATAATATTTAATTAATAAAAATATATAATAAAATAATTTTCAATTACCAACCATACAAAACAAACATCTTAACATTCTTACCCTTCATTTTCGTTTACTTCCTTTCTTGACTCACAGACAAAGAGCAGCGTGATCGGAACAAATGAGCGAAGGAATTTTAGTTTTGGAATGAAAGCTAAGGGCGGTATGTTTATTGGCGCCTTTCTTTTTTGTTTTCACATTGTAGGTTTAAGGTTGACAATTTATACCCTATTCATAAATATTTATACCCTATCCATAAATATCCAACTCGTTCCAACCCAAATAAATAGGGTAGATTACCTTATTCGCACCTCATATATAACACATATTTTATAAAAATTAGACATATAGTGAAAAAAGTGAGAATTGAACCTACAATTTCATTTATGTAATGACTTAAAATAAGTGAACAACTACTAAATTAATAAGTTAAGTTAATAATTTAGAGTATTAGTTTTTTATTTTTTATGTTATTAATGTGTATAAAATTCGAAATGATTGAATTTTATATTTATTTTAAAAAAATTTGATATTTCTGCGGGTAAAGTAAAGTAGGATAAGATTTAGAATTTTAGGATGTGAGTAGGGTTAGGGTTGAAAAATTCTCAACCCACAAATAGAGTAAGATAGAGTTTTAATGAAATTTTCAATCAACTAGTAGAATTAGAGTAGGGTCCAGGGTTAGGGTAGGGCCCTACCCATTGCCAGCCCTATGTACGTTTTAGTAACTATAACCGTTTTCATGCATTCGCCACTTCGTTGCAGAATAATAAGTCTTTCTTTTTCATCTTCTTCTTCAAGAAAAATTCATACTTCTTTATCTTCATTTTCATCACCATTCTTTTCTCTAGCTCTCCCTTTCTCATCTCTTCAATCCCTAGTTCACACTTCATCTCCATGTTAATCAACTAATAATGGCTTCTGTAAGCTCATCAACAATCTTGCAGAAGCTAGATTCCAAGGATTTCATAGGCTTCCGATCATTGTTTCTTGAATACTTTAATGATCTCAACGAATTTTCCATGTCAAAAAACCAAAGGGAAGTACAATCGATCGCTGAGAAGTTTTATCCGTTTCTAATGGATTCCTTTGGAATTCTTCACAAACACTTGGAGAACATCTTCAAATCCAGCAAAGACAAGGAGATCCTCGCGGAACTGGTGAAGGTATACAAAATGTGCTTGGATTGCTTCGACAAAGTGGCCCCTGCGATGCAGCAACGCAAGCCGTATGTAGCGGAGTTTGAGAGACTAAATTTTATCAAGTATCTCGAGAAGTTCGGTTACATATCAGAAGCGGAAACCGAGTCTATAAGCTTGTCCAAGACGCTTCAAGACTCGAGTAAACCGACAGAGAGGAAGAGTAGGAAGCGTATACGTGCTGATCAGGATAAATGTTTGGGTTCTTTAATAGTTCAAAATGCTGTATTAATGGTGAGTTTGACGGCGGCATTGGGAGCCGATGACAATGACGATGTCGGTGATAGCCGCTTCAGGTCTTTGCTTTGTTTGTTGGAAGAAATGAGGCCGTGGCTAAGGTATTTGTAAGCATTTACTACTTCCATAATTCGTATATTTCCACCATTAAAATTCAAAGATATGGTAGTTTTACCTTAATTCGCAGGAAAATAGATACAACTGAGAATTTGCGCATCAAGTTGGTGGATGATTTGTCTCGTAACGCCTTCAAATTGTTGAGAAGAACAAATTCTGACGAAGATTTGATAATTTCCTTCTGCCGTGTGACACTTACTGAGTATGTCAAATCTCCAAGAAAAGATAAAGTCTACGAGGTAACTCTGTTCTATGGTTTGTATATATGCATAAAAAATCTTTCCCTTGACATTATCAAATTTTAACGCAGATTGCCCAAAGCATGTGCTCCTTACTGTTTGAACTGCATAAGAATAAACCGAATTATATTGCTAATGTACTGGATGTTATCCTGGATTGTGTTCTTTCTGAGTGCCAGGTATTGTCGATGAAATATGAAACCCTATACTTACAATTCAGTCATTTTGTTTGATAATTTGGATCAATTATGTTTGGCCCTTTCAGCTTGGAGAGGGAAATGCTGGAACAAGGTTTATTGAAACTGTATATTTTTGTGTACGGAGTGCTACAGAAGCATGTACTCGTCGTACAGTTGCAGTATGTCTGAACAGAATAGCTGAACATTTTAAACAGGTAATTTCTGTCTTTTTGTGCACTGATTATCAATTTTTTGTATTTCACTTTGATTGAAGTATTTTGGCAGGTTAATCCACTCATTTTTTCAATATTGAGGCTTTATGCCACTGGGTTGCTCCTTGATGATTCTACCTCTCAGTCCAGAATTGGAGATCCTGCATCCACCAGAAGTTTGAAGTTTGACTGTCAACTTGGAAACTTACTTAAACAACAGAACGTGCTGCAGACTTCCTTAGATTCGCTTTGTTCTGTCGCTGAGGCTTCACTGACTTACCTTCCATTTTGTTCCCACCCATTGAGATTCTTATGTTTACCTCTTGCTAATTCAATTGATGAAGAAATGTCTCAGTTTGTTAATAAAGTGGTGGATGCTTCTGTTGAAAAACTTATGTCCACAGTGCAAGATCAATTCCATATCCTTTGCAATAGTATTCTATCTAGTCCAAGGTACGAACAGTGAAATTTCTACAGTAATTCTACTTGTACCAATTTGTTGTCGTTGATGCACACAATTTGAAAGCTTAGACAGTATGTTTATCTCATTTTATATTGTGAATTGTGATGATGAGTATCTATACTTCTTCCTGGCCAGCTTTACATCTGAAAAAAACACCAACGAATTTGCAGAGAAATGTCAAACAGTGATTAGTGTAGCTTTAGCAGCCTACACTATTTCAATCAGAACAAATCTTAAAGTCCAGGTTTTCTTTTTTATTTCTAACTTCTGTTATAATGTTTTCCAATTAAAAAAGGGTTATTGACTTACTGTTGACTATATTTTGTGTTTTGAGTACTTAATTAGTTGTTTTTTTCAATATTCCAGGAGAGCAGTAAGTTAGTTAAGCAAATCATAGCCAGCAAATGGCTAACATATGAAAGCATTTCAAAGATATGTGGTTGTCTCAACGAAATTTTTGTCATTTTGTTCGCAGACAAGCATAAAAAGGTATCTAAGGTCGTTTTCACATTCTTGATAATATTGTGGACTCCGCAAAATGTCTTGAGCATTTTCATATTGCTTATTTTATGGCATTTCATTACAGGCTTTAAAGGTTCTAAACCTGTATTGTACAGCATCATGGATCACGATTGAATATCACTGTTCGAAGCTAACCAGTGGGGCATTGAAAGAGTTGGTAAATAACTCTTGCAAAAGAAGCACTGAACTTTTAGATGCTCCTTATGACATCAATCCTAGAAAGATAAGAAAAAGACTGATTGAGATCCTTAAAAGCTGGTACACTGCCAACAGTCTATCTAAGGATTTGCCACCTCCTATGTTTGTAATGAAGTGGCTGATGAAGGTACTTTTTCGAACTGTTTAGGTTTAAGTATTTGGTAGTTTTCTTCTGTTTTTCAATTTCTTCTACGGATTGCTAGGATGATATAATAATGCAGATAAAACAGGAACATGCTAAGCATATAAAAGAGGGAGTGGATTCATGTTCTACCGAATTCTCCAACAAGAACGTTAGCTTCATCCTGGAGCAGGTTCAGCATCTTAGCATATACGTTCAAGTTTCAATAGAAGTTTTCACTTTCCTTATGCCATTTACTGAATGTGCATTGGACCTGCTGTGAATGTATATTGTTAGGAACTTATATCATATGAGGCAGAGAGTCTAGAACACCCAAAACATTCTCAGAAAATGCTGATGAAAATTACGAAGATCCTCCTGCAATACATATATATCACTGACGATTTGAAAAGAGCCCAGGCCCTACTAAGAAGGGGAAAAGCATTAAGGATTTGTACCACTGCTAGTCATGATGACTGCATTCAGTGTCTCACCGATGCAATAACTATCATGGTTAGCTCTTTGGTTATTCTTGTGTCTTCCTCAGTATATAACTTTTACTATTTTAAAGTACTCGATATACAAGCCATTTACACAAAGTAATTCCTTTTCAACAGAAGAATTATGGTGAAATGAGTGCCAACAAAAACGTTATTGATCATCAGTTGGCTGTGGCCTATTGCCTACGTGCTTTATCTACCCAGGAAGCTGAACCAAAATCGGTGGTACTAGAACACTTGCCATTAATTTTCACTATTTTAACCTTTGTTTTCCCACTGTCCCCAGACCCCTGCCTAAAACCGCTGATTCTCTGAAAAGCTTAGCTTGCTTTGTACATTAAACAGCGAATCTCTGAAGATGTTGAGAGTGCATTGGATCTGTGGTTGGACATTTCTCGTTTTGATTTCCCTGAGGACAGAGAGCGTTCTCAACCGTTTGATAGTATTATGGTTCTGCTCTACAACACAATTGATTTAGTTCAACTCAAGGTCTATATTGCTTCTTTAGTTATTGTGGTTTCTGTAATTGTTGCGTAAGGTTTCTATAGTGACAATATCAGAATATGTTTGCATATTCAGGGTTTCTTGAAACTCTCCAAGAAAGCATATCAGATGGTGATTAGAATCTTTAAACGGAAGTTCTCAACTGAGAAGTGGTTGACCTTACTATGGGAAAGTAGAAGGCTAAGACATGCCCTTTGCGCTTCCCCGATCAGTGATGCATTTATCCAGTCTTCACTAGACTTAGTTAATGAACTTTCAAAAGTTGACATCTGGACAAGTCACCTTCGAGAAAATCCTATACAATTAATAGGTTTTCAGCAGAATTTCTCATTTTTGTTTGCTAGTTCAGATACAGATTCTTCCTGTTATGAAGCCTGTTTTCAAAGAAAGATAACAATTGATGATGTTAAAAGCGCCGCAGAGAAACTTTCAAATGTAAGGTTCTTTTGGAGCTAAAATTTAGTATACTGTTTATTTATTCCAATCTTCATTTTATTCTTTCAGGATTCTGTTCCACTTCATTCTACTTTTCTTCGCGGGAGTCTGTATTATGATTTATGCTCATGGCTCGTTGCAAATGGACAATTAAGAGAGGTATGTGCTATGTAATGTGTTTGGGTGAGATTCTTGTTTCTAATTAAAATAGATTAGATATTTTTAGGTGGAAAATATATTAAACTAATTTTAATTAATTAATATTAACTAACTTTAAAGTTTAAGTGTATAATTTAAAATTTAAAATAAAATTTAAAATCTTAAAAATTAGTTAATTAGTTAATATTAACTAAAAAGAAGTTAATTATCTAACATTATTTTTCTACCTAACAATATAAGATGTAACCATAATTGCAAGAGGTAATGTTGAATTTGGTGCCTAAACTTGTAAGCTAAGTCTTAATTAGTATTTGAAATTTTAATTGTCTTTATTTTATCCTTAAATTTTACAAACATGATACACATTAATTCTATAGAGTGCTAACATGAACCGTTTGATGTTATATTGAAACTTGTAAATGATGTCATTTTGGTTTTGCATTCAAATAGTCAAAAAATAACCAGATTACTTGTTATATAATATTTTTTTAGACTATTTGAGTGCCAAAACAAAAATAATATCATTTTACAAAATTCAACATATCTAGCTAACCACGTCAGTGTTCCATTAACAACGTTTGTGTGTCAAAAATTATCCAAAGAACTAACATGAGTTACATTTATAAAGTTTGAGGACTAAATAGAGATAATTAAAATTTCAAATACTAACTTAAAGTTTGTGTACAAAATTAGAGACCAAATTAAATATTATCTCATAATTACAATCTAGATATATGTTCCAAAACATTCTCGTTTCGTCCTTCCAAAGTTTGGGAATGAATCCTTTTAATTGTTAAAAAAAATTAGAAGTGTAAAGTGTGATTTTTAATCTTTCATTATTCTCTCTTCTATATTTATTTTTAATCCTACTTATAAAATTAATAATAAGAGATTATACTTTAGTTCTTCAATTATTAAAAAAATGGAGAGTATTCATTCCCTCCTAAAAGTTCCAATCCCTACTTATTCTATTAAGCATATCTTAATTTTTCTAAAAGAAAAGCGTTGTAATTTTTTTAGTTTTTCTTTTAATGATTATCTTTGGTCCTTTGTGGCATGTGTATTAGCTTCTTCCGATTCAAATTGATTTCCGATCTCCTTCTCGAAAGTATAAATCAAGCTCATTTTATTCTCCTAATTATTTTGTTAATTTTATAATAAGCCAGTATTTAAATGTATATTTAATTTTGAAAAATATAAAAAATAAATTTTCTTTATTTAAAAGTAAAAATAATTAAAATAAAATTTAAAATTTCTAATTATTTTTCTTAAAAATAATATACTGATAGCTAAAGATAAAATAGGTTTTTTTTTTTTTCATCCAACATGCAAAGGATTACTGTGGTATTAAAATCAGTCACTTATACAGTTGCTCGTGATACGAGGCTTGGTTTCAAGTGGCACATGTGTCTTCCAAACAACCACATTAAAAGCTAGAATCTGGCTCTAGCCTGGAGAAATGAATCCATCTACTGTGTGAATGTGTAGTATACGTGTTGTGTTATTAAAAAAAAAAAAAGGGTTATTGTTGATTTTTTCATCTTAAGTATCTCTTTTTTCTTTTGTTAGGCTCTTTCATTAGCTAAAGAAGCCCGAAACTTATATGTTGGACTCTGCAAAGAGAAATTTGGGGACAACTTCAAGAAAAATAGAGTGAATGAATCAGTTGCCAGGAAGATTGCACAATTTGATATAGAACTGTGGGACTTCAGCCAATGTTATTTTAGTCCATGGAATAGTATGCAATGTTATCTTGAGAGTACTCTTCAGGTTTGACTTTAATTTCTCACTAACTTGTAGGAATTCTAAAACTTCAAAATATTTTGCATGCTGTATGCTGTATTTTATCTTTTAACACTCTTACAGGTAGGACTTATCTGCAAAATTAGTGGAGATGCAGAGTTGGCCAAAGCTTATTTCCTGGACGGGAAAGACACGTCTTACTCGTTACATTTGCCTTCTTTCATCGTTGCATTTTGCTCCGAACTAGGTATTTTACCCATTGTAACCTCTTATCCCTTATTTATTTACCTATTTATTTATTTATATTACATATAATAAACTCTTAAATTCTTATCACATCCATTATTGTTTTATTCATAGTTATTATAAAATTCAGATTTTCAATCGACCCAATCAGGACAATGAATCACTGTGAGAAGTACACTTCAACCAGTGAATTATAATGGAACCGTTTAAATTAAAATAATAATTTATTTTCAGTTTTGTATTATATTAGAAAAAAGCTAACACATATAATAAAGAACACTTAGTTTGCTAACGAGCTATAGTTCAAATGGCATATTCTCTTCATACATATAATATTCAATTAATTATATTTCCATTTTTTTCTAATTAGTCTTTCCATGTTTACAATATAGTTTTTTATCCGCACGTTGAACAGATCTCAATCTATTTTATTATTAAATAGATTAACAATATTTTCTGGTGTGATTTGTTAGGAAAAATTTATATTGAGAAAAGAGACTGGAATTCTGCAGAAAAGGAACTTCAAAATGCCAAGCAGATTTTAAGGGATAGCAATACAACTTTATGCTGTTCTAAGTGTAAATTAATCTTTGAAGTGACACTTGATCAGTATTATGGAGATTTGCATCAAAGTAAATATAAGACCTGTGAAGTGAAGAGTTTTAGTTCCGAGCATATATCTTTTTACGAATCAGCTCTGGCTAAATTAGATCTTCCTGAGTGGAAAAATTCTGTCAACTGTCCTGAAGATGGTAGTCTCAAAACAGCAGCGGTAGATGTCATCTCTGCAGGGACTTCTTGTATTTGCTTTACAATGAACGAAGCAGCTCAAAATGTAATAATGGAACCCACGAAAGAAGGTAGCTGGCATTGGCACTGTATTGCAACCGAAGTTTTAGAAGGCAGACTTCTTAGCGATTTTATAAACTTTAAATGGGAGTTTGTCCGGAGGAAACTTTCGATGAAGCTGCTCGCTCGATTAGGTAGTACTTATGACTGCCATTTCATTTTTTAGGAATTTTATATACACGAACCTGTGTATATATTTTTTACACTTTTTTTTAATAATAAAAATAATTGATAAGAAGTAATACAATTTAAAAAGGTGTACATAAAAAAAGTAGTGCAAACATCATTTCATTTTTTCGCTGTACGTGTTTTGTTGTGGCATAGAGTTGTTTGCTTCCATTTTTAACACAACTGTAGTTGAATCTAGTGAGATGCTTTGCATATGTTGGAGATGAGACACAGAAAATTCTTTTGAAGAGTACGACAATGCTTCACAGTAAAAACACATTCAGTGAAACAAATTCAGCGATTGCCATAGATTATTTTCAACATATAGTCCCAAAGGTGATCCTGGGAGACATGTTTGCGGTTGAACGTGCGGAGATACTCAAAGAAATATGTTTGTACTATTGGAATATCTATAATTCCAAGGCTACAACTACAAGGTATTTTTACTAAGTTGCTAGTATTTCTTATACTTGAAGACTGCATGTGTCCTACCTTCGTATATGCGTCAATATTAGCAATTTGGCATCCAAAATGTGCTTTAGAATTAACTTGTTATTTTGGTTTTGTTTTGCACATCTTGTGTTTGGAAGAAGACCCCCTGATAATTGTTGACAGGGACATCTATCGACCAGATTTTACTGAAGGACAATCACTTCTATAGAATTGATGATTGCTGAGGACCCAGTAATGAAAATATTTAGTAAATTGTTATCTCAAGAAAAAAAAGCCTTCAGTAAATTGTCGTTGTTTTTATTTAGTTATGCATGCAGTTTTGGGAATTTAACTATTTATAAGTAAGATTGATGTACTTCTAAGTTCTAAGATTCTGATTTTACCTTACAGGAATATTTTTCAGAATGAATCTTGCATTAGCCTTAAAGATCTAGCTTCTTGGCTGATGGTGGCATTTGTACTCTCCCGTGAGGTTCCCGATATTTTTCATAAGGTCACCGCTCTCTTCACATTTACCACTCGTTGGCAATGTTTTTCACTTTATTGGTTTAATATGCTAGTTGAATTACCATAATCTTTCGTTTTAATAGTGTATTTATTCTAGTAGAGTAGTAGTGTAGATTACTTCTTCAGAGTTTTTAATGCATCAGTCAAACAATAATTGAATCTAAACTTTATATATGGCCTATATATATAACACGCTGCTATAGCGTCTATCTACTATCATATTGATTATCTTAATCCTGATTTAGAGGTTGATATGGTTTCATCCCTTGCTCTTTTATCATCTGAACTGACCTTAGTCAAATGTTGATACTGCAACAGGTGTCTCAGTTACTTGCTGTGACATATGTTGTTTCTGACTCGAGAGAGCAACTTTCTCTGCCATATATTAGCAAAAGTTTGGGTGAAAATGCTTGGGCTTCGTATTTCCACCAAGCGTCCATTGGAACTCATGATACTCACTCATCTCGTCTAACTGGAAGATGCAAGGTACAACCCCTTGTCTTTGGTCAATTATCGTGCATAGTTTTTTCAGTAATACTTGTTCCTTTGTCTCAGTGTCCTTTATTTGACTTAAATCAATTCTCATTACATCTAACTAAGCTATGTATGTACATCATGAAATGGTTAAGAGTCCAACCTAGATGGCACAAGAATTTTATTCAACGGGTTAGAAACCTGATCATTTAGTTAATCAATAATGAGTGACTGCTATCACTCAAACCTTGTAACTGTATATTAATTACTACTTACTTGGATCTTAAAGGTGACATATTGTAAGTTATGATAATTATGATATGTATGTTTATCAGTCAAATTAAACATTGTTGTGTGTTTTTTTCATCGTTAAATTTCAGGGTTCAGATAAATCCAACATAGGAGGGACATACAACTTATCCAGGTAACAGTTGTGCTTATTATTGCATCATAAAGCCAACCTCCAATTGATATACAACCTGAAGTCTTGCCTCTCTCTTCCTGCAGGCTTGTGCCTGATGACACTGAAGTTCTTGCAGAATGTGTAAAACAGTTTTTGGGTGATCTTCCATCTACAACAGTCATCTGCCTGACTTTACTTGGACATGATTATGCTAGTTTACTCAAGGAATTTTCCCCTAGTGTTAAAGCATGGATACTGTTGTCCAGACTCACTTTTGAGAGTGAACCTATAGTAGCATTATTGCCTTTGCATCCTATTTCAGAAGGTACACACACATATAGCCACCAAGTATCAACCGTAAGATACTTAACAAGATCATTTTTCTTTCCATTTCCTTTTTTTTACTTTTAAATTTTTAATTGCACCATCCAGATGTAATTGATCCGCCAATACTTCCCAAGTATAAAATTTTAAGAGATTGGTGGTGTCCATGGGGTTCGACAGCCTTAGATGAAGTAGTTCCAGCATTCAAAAATATTTTAAAAGAGGATTATTCGCGAGAATTGGAAGAAAATACATCTGAACAGCAGCAGCTGTGGTGGAACCATAGGAAAACGCTTAATCAACGTCTTCGTCAGTTGCTAAGGTGTGCTACCCTCTATGATTTTCTGAGTTGTCTTGTCTGGCATTAACTTCGGTTAACGGGCTCTCTTATTGATAAGCATATTTTGCATGAAGCTCCATAGTTATTGAGGATCACTTTATCAAATTTTTATTAAAAGATCTAGAAACTAAAAGCACCACTATGCGCAACGACAGTCAAGGACATGATGAAGTAAGTTTGAATTTTAAGAAACTAACTGTTATGTGTATCCCTCAACTATTGTCACACCTTACCATGCAGGAGCATTGAAGAATCGTGGTTTGGATCATGGAAATGCTTGCTTCTTGGAGAATTGTTAAATTGCAAGAATTTTGAGTCTCTGCTTGAGCATCTTGTGAAGGAGTTAAGATCTGAATGTAAATTGGAAGTTAACGAGGGCCTCGTTAGAGTTATTCTTGGAGGAACCAGACATGTTTGTGGACGAGAAAAGCTAAAGTGCAAGAAAGACTGCTATATTGCTAAAGTAGGCCATTGTGATCAAGGAATGAGTGGGATATTATTAAATGCCGCCGATGGTTTTGGGGTGTCATCTGATAAAGCTTTTCAACTGTTGAAGCATGCGTTGATTGAGCTGGACGCAGATAAGAATAGTAAAAGAGAGCCAATTATTCTTGTGTTAGATTATGAGGTGCAGGTAATTGTTCTCTGACATAAAACTAGTTAGGAATTAAATTTCGAGTTCTACTCTATGGATTAATTAGAGAGAAATGATATGTAGTGGGTAGAAAACGGAAGAAGAAAAAACAAGTGGTGGGGGCATATTTCTTTGAGAGGGGTGCTGGTGTGTAGTGAAATAACATTGTGGTATCTTAAAATACTGTCTTCATTTATGATAGATGCTTCCGTGGGAAAACATTCCCATACTTAGACAACTTGAAGTATACCGGATGCCTTCTGTCAGCAGCATCTCTGCCTTGGGTGATACAGGAAGCAGATCCCAAAAGGAAGCTGGAAGAAAATGTCCCTCATTTCCCTCAATAGATCCTCTGCACGCCTTCTATATACTAAATCCAGATGGAACCGTCCCTGAATGTCAAAATGAATTTGAGAATTGGTTTAAAGAGAACAATTTGAAGGTATTTTGCAATTTGAAGTTGGCAGGAGAATAATTGGTTTATTTGTGTGTCTACTGAATCAAATTTTGTTACTCCACAGGGGAACACAGGTTTGGCACCAACCCGAAAATTATGGGCTTCTGCATTGGAGAAGCACGACCTTTTTATATACATCGGGCATGGAAGTGGTACACTTTTGATAAAATATCACTAAATTTAAATATAACTATCAATCTCTTCTTATTACTGATGACGGTTGTGTTTTCACTTTTTCACAGGAACAAAGTACTTTAGCTTGGAAAATTTTCAGCATCTAAATAAATGTGGTGCTGTGGTGTTGTTAGGGTGCAACAGCGGTACCGTTTACTTGCAGGGTAACTGTGCACCGCTATGTATTCCCCTGCAATATCTTGCAGCCGGTTCTCCGGCTATTGTTGCTAATTTGTGGAAAATATCAGCAAAAGATATCAGTACATTTGGTAAATACTTGCTCCAGGCGTGGGTCAAGAAAAGATTTGAACTTGAAAAAGAATGCCCTAACAACTGTGATCACCCACCAACACTTGGAGCTTTCATAGGTCGTGCACGGGATGCTTGCGAACAAGAATTTATGACAGGTGCAGCACCTGTATGCTACGGTGTTCCTACTCGGATTTGTGTGAAGAAGAGAGTTTCGTCCATGGCCACTTGATACTCGTTGACTTAATCATCAAATCTTAGTGAGTGGTAAGGGTCTTGGGTATTATTTTGCTCGGGTGGTTGGATTTTTGGAGATATGTGTATGTTCTTTTTTGGTATTATAACGCGGCATCAAGCCCAAAAGGAAACAGAAAGACTAGAAATTAAGAATTAATCGAAGTAAAGAACCTGTGGTACATTTTTTCTCTTTAGGAGAATGTTTCACTCATGACACGAGAGTTTTCTAAGAACATATGGTTCTTTCTTTTTACACTTAATCAAATATCATATAAACATATCTTCTGACTTATCCAGTACATTATACAAATCTTCGTTACTTCTTCTAGTAAAATCTAACCTAATATTTTCTATACAATATCCATCATTACGCATAATTAACTAACACACATTCTATTCGGGAGTGCTAGTTAAATAATGATCATCTTGAATAATATAAATAATTACCAATTAAATAAAAATACACTATATCCTAATTTAATGTTACTAATTAAATTCAAGATTAATTTACTCTTTTAACTCTATTAACTCACATTGTTCACACATTATTCAAAAATATTGTTAGTTACTTATATTTTTCCTATTCTTATACTATTCATCATTACCCACAAATCACCGGTATACAAATTGCAAAAACAACAAATACTTGAACAATAATATCTTAAAACCTATTGATTTTCGATGAAGAACTTTGGACTTGAATTCATAGAAAAAAAAATCTTTTACAGAAGACGGCGCAACAAAAGTTTAAAATAGACTGCTTGAATCTTGTTGGAAAAGTGATCACAAACAAAGAGCTTGCCTTCAAAATCATCAAGAACACTCTAATTGGAGTTTGAGAAAATCTTGAAGATATGCCAACTTCTGAAGTGGACAAAAACAAAGTTCTAGTTTCAAGAACAAGATGAAAGGGCTACAAATATTAAAATAAGGGCCTTAGAATCTAAGAGACTATATTCTAAATTTTTAAATGTGGATGCAAGAAAATTCCATATCTAAGGTTAGACATGATTTTTTGGAAATTTGGGTCCAAATACATAGACTTCTCCAAGAATTCATTAATGTGGAATCATCAAAGGAGATTGAAAATAAAATAGGCTTGGTTGTAGAGGACTAGAGGCTGAAGATCTAATAGTAAAATATACTCTAAAAATATAATTTTTTTAAAGTTAAAATAGCAATTCCATATTCAAAACCCATACCCACTGGTTTTTATTTAAACAGTGATAGATTACTAAAGGCATTGATACAGTTAAGTAGAAAACAATTAAGTAATAGTAATAAGTTATTATATATAATTTAATTTAAAAAAAATATTTAGTATTTAATTTAAAAAAAATATTTAGTATTTAATTTAGTATAAATAAAAGTTTAATTCAATTTAAATATTAATGATTTCTAATATTTAAAAAATAAGTAATAATATTAAAAAATATGAAAAAAATATTATTACTAATATTTTTTAATTAAATAAAATTTTCAAATCTCATAAAATGATTTTTTTCTTTTTATAACCGTATTTTTTTATTCATTTGGTATTAATTCTCTCTATTTCAACTGGTACAACTAAGAGATCTTTTTCAACTATGAATATTGTAAAAAATAACCCATAAACAAAATGAAAGATGAATTTCTTGCTAATTGTCTTTTAATTATATTGAAAAGAAAATTACTCAAAAATTTGACACAAATTCTATTATTATCGATGAATTTTATGATACGATAGTACAAACATATTTTTTGTACTTTAAAATATATTCTCTATCGGTATATTTTTATAATACATCTTATATTATATCATTTTTTATATAATTTTTAATATTATGTGTTATCACACCCTATGATAACATTTCTAGATCCGTCCCTGATTGTATGAACTACGGTATTATCAATCATAACAAGAAGAAATGCAAGAATCTAACGACAATGTCAATTTGGAACCCAAAGAAACCAAGGTATTTGGCTGGTTTGGGGAGTAGCACAAGCAAGAGCGTTGAAGCCAAAAGAATACAGGGTAAGCAGAGAAGAGAGTAGTTCGAGGTAGAATGAGAGAGAGGTGGCGCATGAAGAACATGATTGAAGGAAGGGAGGTGAGTCAATACAAGAGATAACAGGGAGTAAAGCTTGTAGTAGACAAAAAAAAATGGGAAATAGAAGGGGACAGTTTAGCCGAAGATCCTAGAAGAACTGGTAAAGAAGATCATAGAGATGTGAAAAAAGAGAAGAATATCCTTGAAGATCTGCTTGGTAGAGAAATTAAATTAGAAGAAGTGGAGAGAGATGTTTGGGATTGTGAAAAGGGGAACAAATATATTAAAGACAACAAAAGAATCCATGAGAAGGGCAAAGAAACGGGTGGGCCAAGTGTGTTAAAAGAGGAATCTGCAATTAAAGGTACATGGGTTGACTTCTACCAAAGGCCCAATGAAAATATTTATCATTTTAGAATTGGGCCACAAGAAGAATATAATAATCTCACTATTGGACAGCTACTTAAAAGGTTCAATAATAGCATGGTAAAGGAGATAATGAAAGGAGATACAAGAGAAAACAATGCTATTGAAGCCCAACATAATAATAAAAGGGATCATATGAGTGCAGGCAGAGATCATTGAGTTAAAACAGAAAGTTAGAAGAATAGGATAACAAGCAGATATATACAGCAGCTGATGGGGGTGTTTATTACGTTGAACTTGCAAATGAAGATGAAGAGTTATAGCTAAACAAAAGCAAAGTATTAGTAGTGGCTACAGAATATGAAATAGAACTTGTACAAGGAATGGAGGAAAAGCTGAAATTGAAAAGGAAAAGGGAGGACGAACAACAATTGCTGATGGGAGATATGTTCAGAGAAGAAGCTGCCCTACAAGTTTGGAAAGCTGGTAAAAGAAGCAAGCAATCACCAGGACCAACTAGAGCAACGCCAATAGAGGAAGACCAGTAGAGCAGAGAAGAGATCATAGAAGACTCAATAGATGAAGAGGTGGGTTTAAACATGTCCCCAACTCATCCATGAGTATCATAAACTAGAACTGTCGCGGGGTAGTGGCCCTTACGACAGTTTCTGAATTGCACAATACGTGAAAGCAAATCAAGTCAGCTTTAGTTTTTCTTATTGAAACAAGAGCAAACGAAAAATTTATTATTAAATTATAAAAAATATTACATTTTGTGAATACTTTTTGTATAGAACTCCGAAGTTTGTCTAGAGGGCTATGTGTCTTTTGGAATGATATATATAATATTGATGTTTACTTTTGGTGTGATAGCTACATAAAGACCGGTATTGTTGATGGAAAGGGAAATGCATGGGCATGTAACTTTATTTACAACAATTCTAATTTTGGCAGGAAGAGAAAGCAATGGAGAAAAATCACAACAACCAATTGTAACAAGGTTGAACCTCAGCATTTTATAGGTGATTTTAATGACGTTTTGACTCAAAAGGAGAAGATGGGTTTACACCCAAAGCCACATTGCCAAGTAAAAAAGTTCAGAAACTTTGTTGATTCTAACCTTTATGGATTTAGATCTCAAAGGGGATAGATTTACTTGGTTTAGTAATCCGAGAAACGAGTTTGTAACTAAAGAAAAGATTGATAGGGCATTAGTTAATTCGGAATGGAGATTTTTGTTTGAGAATGCTTCATTCTCAACTATGTCTGCTATAAGCTTGGATCATTGCCTGTTAATTTTGAACCCAAAATTAGTATATAGGATAAACAAGAGCTTTAAATTTAAGGCATTTTGTGCTTACCATCAGGAATGTGAAAATATTATTAAGAAAGGATGGGAGAAAGAAATCTCACAGAACTGCGAATGGACAAGGATAACAAGGAGGATGAATAATTGCAAGAAAAATCTGAAAAAGTAGAGTAAATTTACATTCAAATGGGCAGATAAAAAATAAATAGATTGAAAAAAGAGTCGAAGAAGTTACAAGATTTAGATTTCACCGAAAAGAAGCAAAATCGGGTACAAGTGTTAAAGGAGAAAATAACAACATTATGGAAGCAAGAGGAAAAATTTTCGGGCCAAAGATCCAGATTAAAGTGGTTGAAGTGGGACGATAAAAACACATTCTTCTTTCATGCAACAACCATCCAGAGAAGAGAGACAAACCGCATTTAAAAATTGAAAAATGAAGTAGGTTATTGGGTGGAGAGAAGAAAGAAGTAACGAGGCACATTGAAGTGGATTTTGAAGTATTGTTCACTTCGACTATAAGACAAAGGTATGACAACATCTTAAAAAAGATTCAGTGAGGGTCACGGAAGAAATGAACAGAAGGTTGATTTTTGAGGTCTTAAAGATGAGATAAGGAATGTAGTTTTTAGCATGGGAGTCTCAAAGTTCCAAGACCAGATGGTTTAAACGGGTTGTTTTATTAGAAATATTGGAAGGCAATCAAGAAGGAGGTATGTACAGTTGTTAAAGAGTTTTTCAAAAACAGGCTATTGCCAGAATACATTAGTGAAACCACAGTGGTCTTGATCCCAAAAATTAAAAATTCGAAAAGACTTAACCAGCTAAGACTATTAGTTGTTATAATTTCATATGTAAGATTATATCAAGGATCTTAGTGTTGAGGCTGAAAGGACCAATGAAGGATGTAATTTCATCAATTCAAAGTGTATTCGTAGGAGGGAGATTGATACAAGATAATATGGAGTTCGTGTAAGAGGTATATCATAGCCTGAATAGAACGAAGAAGAGGATCTAACAACATGGTAATCAAGTTAGACATGAATAAAGCATATGACAGATTATAATAAAATTTTTTTGAGAATGTTTTAAAAAAGTTTGGATTTAATGAAAGATGAGTGGAATTAGTGATGAAATGTGTCAGAAATACCAATTATAGATTTAAGGTCAATGACGAGTCGTCCAAAAGAATAAGCCGCAAAGAGGCCTAAGACAGAGTGACCCTTTATCTCCCTACCTCTTCATTTTGGCAACCAAAATTTTTACTATTTTGATGCAGGAAGCACATAATGAAGGTAACATCTCTGGATTAAAGATTACTCCTACCGCCCCTACAATTACTCATCTTTTGTTTGCAAATGACTACATTATTTTTGCAGAAGATAAAGAAGAAGCTTATCAAATTATTTCAGTGCTAAATGAATACACATAGACGTCTGGACAAAGGATAAATCTGAATAAGTCGGGTGTCACTTTTGGGAATCATGTGTCAATTCAGAAAAAAGGGTTGATATTGAGGAGATACTAGGCATGGCTTCATGGGAGACACCTGAAAAGTACCTTGGTCTTCCAGCTACTTGAAAAAGATCTCAAAGCAAAGTTTTAGCATGGATTGAAGAGAGAATAATGAATAAATTAGAAGGATGAAAGGAGAAATTATTAAATCAAGCGGACAAAAAAACTCTAATCAAAGCAGTAATTCATGTGGTACCATTATACGCTATGAACGTCATAAAATTTTTAAAATAGTTTTGTAGAAGAATATGCGTTAAGGTGGCACGCGATTCTGGTGGGCAACATAAGGAAGGGAGTGAGATATCCATTGAAAAAATTGGGAATCCATTATGAAGAGTAAGTTGGATGGGGGTTTAGGATTCAAGGATTTGAAATCACAAAACATTCCTATCTTGCAAAACAGACTTGAAGAGCCATCAAAAACTCAAATTTGATTTGAGTCTAAATTCTAAGATGATTATACTTTCCAGAAAGTAATTTCTAGATAGCAAAAAATTAAAAAAAAACATCATGGATTTTGAGAAGTATTTTGCATGGGAGAAAGCTCTTTACAGAGCAAGAGGCAAGTGGAGCATAGGAGATAGATCAAAAGTGTGCATTTGGAAAGATAATTGGATTATTAAAAAGAATAAGGCTTTGAATGCAGAAAGTTGTGACAAGACCAAAGTTAACGAGCTGATTATGGAGGGAGAGGATAGAACGAAAGGAAAATTATAGGAATATTTTCCCACGACATCAGCAGAGCAATTTTAAAAACCTTTATTGGTGTCGTAAACTAAGAAGATTGCTTGTAGTAGCCATGGAAAAAAAATGAGAGTTACACCATCAGAATAGGATAGCATGTGGCTAAAACGGAAAGTCAAGAATTTGACCAAGAAAATCTGTCAATAAATGAAGATATAAGAGACTTATAAAAAAATATGAAAAATGGATGTCCCACCAAAAGTTAGAATGCTGCTATGAAGAGCAACCCAGAATATATTGTCAATAGGTCACAACTTGTATAAGAGGAAGATAATACAAAGCCTAATTTGTTAAGTTTATTCTAAAAAGTGGAATTAATGGAATACGCTTTTTTGCTATGCAATTTGATAAGAGCTACATGGTTAGGGGCTAAATGTTATTGGAAATTAGTTGTTAAAAAATATAAGAAAAATTAGAAGAACCGGAGGTGAAAAAAAAAGTATAAGCAATTTTGAGTTTTTGATGTGAAAAATATAAAAGATCAAAAACGGCAAATTATAATAAATCCAATGTGAACAATAAAGAAAAAAGAGTATATACCCATTTTGGTCCTCAAAAAATTTCGGATTAGACACTTTAGTTCCCAACTAAAATTAATTACTTGAATGGTCCCTAACAATTAATTCCGTCAGTCATTTAGATCCTTGGCTCCGTCAATTCTAACGGAAGATAAAATGGTCCCTGTCAACTCTAACAGGGGACAAAATGATCCATGACAACTCTAACAAGGGACAAAATGATCTCTGACCCTTTTATTCGAAAATGACATTGTTCTTCTCCAATTTTTATCATATCTCGCATAACAATAATATTCATACTCTCCTTCTTCACCTTCACCGTCTTTTTTTTCATCTTTTCCTTCCTCATATTTAACTCCAAGATTAAGTCATAGTGTAATTGTCACACGTGTCGCATCTACCTCAACATGTCATGGACCACAAACTTCCTAAATCTCTGATACTGGTACATCCACCTCATCTGCACTTCACCCACCATAAGCATCCACTTCCACGTTCTCGATAACAACACATCTAACCCCGACAACGTCCACGACATCCCTAAGACCAAGTTCCACAACTGCTCCAAGGACACGCCTTTCCTCACTCTTTGGCAAGCAATATAGATTATTGGACATTAGGACATCATGAGAAGATTCTCCTTTGACATCATATTCTCAGAGTCCATGTTGGCAGACAGTTTCAACCTCGTATCCAAGCTATTAGTACAATGAACAATGTTGTCGTTGCCGCTCATATGAAAACTGAAGCGATTACTGAACATTGGTTCGAAGAAGAAGTTGAAGGAAGCGATCAAAATGGTAGACAACGTGGTCATGGAGACGATATGGTAGAGAAGGAGGGAGATAGCAACGATAATGACGAGTCTTAACAAATTAGACTTGTTGTCTAGATCCATGTAATCCATCGAAGACGACAAGTAGTTGCGAGACATAGTCATTATTTTCCTGAGTATGAATTTATTGAGAACAAGTTGAGAATTTTTTCTTTGTGAACATTAAAGTTGTAAAGTGTGCATTGTGTAGCTTGAAGTTACAGTGTTAGATTGTTAGTGTTATACGAGATATGATGGAAATTGAGGGAGAACAGTGTCGTTTCCGAACAGAGGAAATCAGAGACCATTTTGTTCCCTATTAGATTTTTTAGGGACTATATTGTCCTTCGTTAGAGTTGACGGAATAAAAGACCTAAAGAACTGACGAAATTTATGGTTAGAGACCAATCGAGTAATTAATTTTAGTTGGGGACTAAAATGTCTGGTTTAAAATTCTTTGAAAACCAAAATAGGTATATACTCAAGAAATAAAACTTGAAGTCCATTGTAATGTGTCCAGCAAGCTTGAGCAGTTGAGCTTGTGTATGTGAAAATAAAATTTCAAAATTGTCCTCGAGCTCCTTTGCTCGTTTGTCAGGTTTTTTGCCTTCTTGTGTTTGAAATTGGTTTTAGTCCTTTAAATAAGTACAAGCAACTTTATTTAAATATGTTAGAATTATCTTCTACTAATAATTTGTATAACATGGTGATTTAAATGACAGTTTTTAACTTAATTATAACTTAAAATTGATGAATATGAATTAATAAGGTATACATGGCCCATACCCATTTTTATTATTTTGGCAAAATCTTTGGGGATATTATATGTTCAACGTTTTCTCTTGAGGAGTTTTCTTCCAAATAGGAAAGATTATTCTATTCACTACCGCGATCTCTTTATAGTTAATAATTGTTCTCCAGGCTGCCACGGTCAAAATCGACAAGAAGAAAATTTCAATCTTTGTTCTTGGTAGAAACAATTTGTATAATCAAACACGCACATCCGGGTGCATACTAATACTTTTTTTAAGTATAATAAATACAAAATTGCTAACTTTAATGATGAAATGAATATTAAACTAATGAAGTGCACATTTATAGTGATATACTATATATTCTTGTGGTAGTGAGTGTCAGTTTCATGAGATAAACAAAGTCGCTGACGCTTACCTTAATATTAAAATTTGTTTTAGAAATGCAAGAAATGGGCATATAAAGGTGAAATGACTGCAAGAAAGGTCGTCACAGGCTTCAATCAAGGCTACTTTTTGTGTTTTATTTTAATCCCCTTATTATCGTCATGGCATTGAAAGAATATGCTATCTACATTTATAATATATCTTAATCTTAATTTCACACACGCATGAAGAAAATAAACACAAACTTTGTTGTTATGCTTCTAATCTGTTTCTGAAATGGTTGCTTCGTCAAGGGATTATTCTCCAACCCACTTTATTGAAACCTTTAATTTTCTCTTATGTATTTGCAAAAGAATAAGACGATTGTAATGACTAATGAGTAAATTGGTGGTGGAATGGTGAGAAGGACATTATTGTTCACACTTCACACTTTTTTTGGGCACTGTCTACCCGCTATACCGTGTGTGAATTATAGGTAGAAAAACTATGAGGTGGCAGCCTAAAGTATTTTGCAGTAATTTTCTCATTCTCATTATGCCATATGATATATATGTCACAAATAGCACTGCAAGCAAAGAAAATTTAAATACATATTGTCAAACATTTTTATTAAATAAATTAAATTCCAAACCATTTTTGTTACGGGATTTTGCTTACTAATTGAGTAATCTTCATTTGTCAATTTTAATTATATATATATAGCTGCACGCATTATACCTTGACTTTTAAGTTGTATTTGAAAGAGAGACTAAAATTGAGAGACTAAAATTAAGAGATTGAGATTGAAAGACAGAAATTGAGAGACTAAGCCTGAATTAAATTTTTATATTGTGTTTGGTGTTATCAGTATTATGTTTAATTTAAAATAAATATAGAGATTGAAAGATAGAATTAGAATTTAAAAAATTAAATAAAAAGTGTTCATACCCCGACCCAACATTAAGGCCCAGGTCCAAATGAGTCAAAAAGATCCAATCTAAAGATTGGCCTTCACTACTCACCGACCTCCTCAGAAGAGGTCGAATTCGATACAAATCTCGCTTTAAGAAAGTCGGGATCGAAGGTTAGCTGGCAGATAACCCTTGTTCAAATAAGTAACTGCCCCTAAAATTTCTCAACCCATTTCCAGAAATCATATCTCAACTTTTCTAAAATAAAGAGACAGTTATCCACCTTAAAAGGTGAAACTACTCCAACGGTAGTTATTGGTTCACTACTATAAATACATTGACACCAGGTATCCCTAAATTTCAATACTCTCTAAACCTGCTAAACCCTTTGCTAACTTAGGCATCAGAGTGTCTTTGCAAGTACCACCCCATCTCATCATACATACAAGTCGGACAGCAGCTCCCAAACGCAAGCCAAGTCGGAAACCGCCTCCTTCTAACGTTTGGGTCAACCTCGCAAGCTCATTCCATTAATCTCCGATTACCCATCGTAATAAAAATAATAAAAAAATATTATTAAAATTTCAGTTTTTATTTTCAAAATTTTAAATCTTTATATTCTCACTTTTTTAAAGTATTGAACAGACTAAAATTTTAAAAACGAAAAATCTCTTACCGCCAAATATAATACTAAATTTCAGTGTTCTAATTTTAATCTCAGTCCCTAACTAAAATGCTACCTTTAGTGTGGGCTATATAGACGCCCATAAAACAATAATTTTCAGTGGTTGGAACTTGGAAACCAAGCAATACACTATATATAGTTATATAGTTTTTATTCTTCAGCGGAATGCATGATAGCTATTCTAATTTCTTAATGCATTTGTCTTCTTGCTGTTTGTTAGGAATGTTAATTAAAAGAGGTATTTAATTTAATTTTTTTATGGACTACGACAGATACGCAACAGAAGTATATATGTATATATATTCCACGAGACGTTAGCGATGAGATAACATAAATTAAAGATTACTAATAATATTCTGCTTCAACTGGAACTTTTAGATAATCTACCCACGAATTTAGTTGCACTTAATTAATAATCTCAGACATATCTTATATAAAAAAAAAACAAAACATGTGATTTCTTTATTATATATGTATGCGCAAATAATAATTGAGAAAATTTAGGCTAAATCAGTATAAAAATAGATAAATGCGGTTCTCTTTAAAATAAGATATATTTTATTCTTTTATGACATACTAAAATAAAATCTTAATCTGATTATATTATTAAGTATATTAATAACTTGAATGATTTTAATTTAATTATAATTAATATCTTAACTATAATAAAATTATTTTATAATTAAATTATAATTTAAAATAAATAATTATATAATTTTTTAAAATATTAATAACCAAAACTATTTTTTTTCGAATCATTCTTTTTGAAAAAAAAAATCATCATAAAGAACTTTTTATTGATTTGGTTAGATTGATGGTAAAACCTTTCACTTGTTGATAGCAACTTAAACATTCTGTAATAATTTTCATGTCGTATGCTAATTTTCATCCATATATTTGTACAAGAATTATAGTTAATTAAAAATACATTTGTTAACTCTTATTCTCTGTCGTATCAGCGGTTTAATTTACAAAATAAGGAATATAATTTATAAAGATAACGACGATGTCAGCATTGCTTATTACAACGGCATCGGTGAAGGAATATAATTTTTTTTCCGAAAAAATAACTTAAGAAAAAAAATTTGGTTATTAATATTTTAAGAAATTATATATATTCTCTTATTTTAAATAATAACTAATTACAAAATAATTTTATTATGATTAAAATATTAACGTTAATCAAATTAAAATAACTAAATTAAAGTTATGAGTATATTTAATAATTAAATTAAGATATCAGCTAATTAAATTTTGACATATTATAAATGTTAAATTACATATTATTTTAAGAAAGATAAGATACAACTCACCATAAAAATAACATAGTCTATATTATTTTCTGATTTCTAATGTCGCGGAGTTCAATCTTCTCATATAACTGAAAACTATTAATTAAGTGAGAAAAATTAGGCCTTAGTCCACGATATTTTAGTTGTTGGTGATATGTTAGTATGATTGAAACCAAACACGTATTTGATTATATGTTTATATTATGTAATTGGATACAATTATTTTTGACAACTATATGAAGTAATAATTATTAAAAAAAATTGAAGAAAAGTTTATGAGTGTATCATTCAGAGCATAAATAAATACTACATTGGTCATTCTTTTAACTTTTTAAAAATAGAGAAAAGTATCGTTTTTGTTTCTGACGTTTGGGATAAATTCTATTTGTGTTCTTAATGTTTAAATCATCTTATTTGTGTCCATAACGTCTGTAAAAGTGATTTAATGTTATCCTACCGTCAATTACACATCATAAACGCTTTAGTTTGAGTTTTAAAAATCTCTTCTTGAAGTTAGAATACAAATATTTGGGATAGAATCGATGATCCACTCCAAAAAATAGTTTATCAAAAGTTGAAACTAATTCCTACAATATTTACTAGGGGTGTCCATGGATCGGATTCGATCCGCATATCCGCGGTGTTTATCCGAATCCAATCCGAAAATTGCGGATATGATGGATCCGATTCGCAAGGCTTTCGGATCGGATCGGATCGGATCGGATCGGATCCGCACACTAATCGGATTGGATTGTGGATTTTGTGTTGGTATCCGCATATCCGCGTATCCGCAAAATTAAAGAAATAAATAAGTAAATATTCTTTTTATGTTTTATTTCAATTAATAATTATCATATATGTTATATTATTTTAATTTATTATTTAAAAAAAGTATGTTAAATATTATTTTAAGAGTAAACATATTTTAAAGAATAGAAAAAATGAATTTTATTGATATTTTTTAATAAAAATATGTTTTTAAAAATATTTTTATGTTTTGCGGATATATCCGATATCCGATATCCGATCCGATCCGCAAATGTGTAGATCGGATCGGATCGGATCCAACCTTAAAAGCTGCGGATATGAGATCCGATCCGATCCGATGATTTTAATGCGGATCGGATCGAATTTTTGGCCATATCCGATCCGATCCGATCCGCGGACACCCCTAATATTTACATAATTCACTTTTCTAGGAACATAATCGAATCTAAACACAAGAGTGGGTATAATATTAAAATCAAACACATTCAAATGAGACCTAATTGAAGATGAATACATCCAAATGAGAATAATTGAAAAATATAATCTGATTTATTAGTATAATTGATAATAGGATAACATTAAATCACTTTTATAAACGTTAGGGATACAAATAAGACGATTTAAACGTTAGAGACACAAATAGAACTTGTCCCAAATATTGAGACAAAAACAATACTTTACTCTTAAAAATATTTTGTATAATTATCAGTTTCGACTGTTTATAATTTATAGTGTTGCTAATTAATTTGCTTACATGCATGTCGGTGCATAAGATGATTAACTATGAACAATTACTGATCATTACTATTTCAAGAAAAAAAATCCTTTAACAATGGCGGTTTGAAAGTGGGATCAGCAGCTAGGTAGGTTTTTAAAGTTGACAAATCAACTATCAATATCAAATCACTTCAGAAAGATTATGCGAGAAAAGTAAAATCAATAATTAAACGATAGAAAAGCCTAGAGAAGGTTTGCGTACCAAAAAATAAGAAATTATAAAGTCAAGATTAAATATTGGTAATTTGATTCAAGTTGCAACAACTCCTTGTGAGCTGTGAAAACAATAATTCAAAATATTAAGTTGGCCTCGTTTGACCTATAGGTAGAATTTGTTGCAGTAAGCGCTTGGTCTCATATAAATTGAAACTTTAAGACAATGATAGAGTTGAGTAAACTTTAAAATAATTGGTAGAAATAAATAAATAAATTTTGCTGTTTAATACACTGTTAAAACAACTGAATATACATATATAAACATAGTTATTATCTATGAAAGATAGGCTCGAGACAATCATTGTCGCTACGAAAATTATATTAACGTGTTTCATACTTGTTCTTTTTTAAGGTATGATGAGGCTTAATATATATATATATATATAAGTAATTTGTAGCTAGTTTGTTTATGTATTGATCGAAATAACTTCATATAGTAACCCAATACAGCCAGCCATATAGTTTATATATATATATTGTTTTTCACAGTATTCTCTAACTCAATAGATTAAAGATTAGTGAATTAATTATTACATCAACTCAAATTAATTTTTATGAATACAGATATGTGCTCAAATATTCGCTTATCACGTTCATATGGTAGTTTTGGAGTGAAAACATGTGCCAAATAACGGATGTGAACTATTATTAATGAACGATGGAAACTATTTTTAATATTATACAAATAAATTAATTTTATCAACTAAAACTCTATTTTTGCTTATACTTACTTTTTTAATTTAATTAGTTATATCTTTATTATTAGTACAATTTTTTAATATAAGATCTTATTTGTTTATGTAGATTTTTGTATAAAATTTTTTATTTATATTATGTTATTTTTTTATTTGAAAATATCATTAGATATCAAATTGTAAACTTTTCAGGTCATAAAAATTTAAATATTATATTATAAAATTATTTTTTTCAAAAATATAAGCAAATAAATGGTTATATGTTTTAAAATAATGTTATTAACTACGATTGAAGTTGGAAAGCAAGCAAGCTAATAATTAAGAAGAGTGTTAGAGTCAGTAATTTTTGTGATTTGTAATCATTAAATAACTATCGATCGATGATGTTTTTAATGGTTTAAGATTTTATCCAATGATGTAGAATTATTCATTTTTCTTTTACTAATTACATACTTGTCAAAATTTAATAAAATTGCTAGACGCTAGACTTTTCCAATAATTAATAAGAAGGGTAGTGTTGTTTTCATGAGATATGGATTGTATATGAGGCAAGAATATAATGAGAGACTTAAAGGTGTCTCGTATTCGATCTACTTGAATTGGAGTCACATGAGATGTATGGCTACTAAATATATAAGACATTAAGAAAACTATAAAAGAATGCTGCCACTTTTTTATTCTTTCTTTGCTAAAAGCTTACCAAGTCACTGCCAAAACCGCTAAGCACCTTTCAAATTTTCCCACAGCCTTTTGCTTCCCGTTTCAGAAGAACTTTCTGAAAGCTACAATTCAATCATCATCATCATCATCATGTATTTCAGCGACGGATGGGAGAAACTCATTTTCTTTTTTTCAAGCAGAAATAATTATATGAACTCCAGTAGTGGTATATATATAACTATAACTAAGATTCTTTATTCCGTAAACATCCATATATATAAGGCTATACATATATATGTAGCCAAAAACAGTAAGAGCCACAAAAGCTGTCGTCCATGAAAGTGATAAACTGATTTAGGGTTTTGTCGGATACATTTCTTTTCTTAAATCTTAATTATTTATGCAATTGTAGCGGTACATATTAAATGAAATTGATTTACAGCACCCCCTAAAGAAACAAAAGCGTTATGTATGTATATGTATGTTATAGCATTTGCATTCCAAAGTACCTAGAAGCAGGTGAAGCGTCATCTTGATAAAGCAAAGGTGGTGGTGGTGGTGGTGGTGATGAGTAGTTAACGAGAGAGGTCATATCAGGTCCCCAACTAGTAGTAGTAGTGCTCTCTGTTGAAGTCGTGCTGCCATAAAAACCCTGCTGCACTTCCATTTGTTGATTATTACTCACTACACACGCCATGAGATGGCTCAAATCATCATCTATCAATAAGCTTTCAAAGCCTTGCTGATGGTGATACATATTTGGCGGTGGATAAAGGTGGTGTTGCTGTGGGAAGGAGGATATGAGGGAGGTGAGATCGTAGTCGTGGATGGAAGGCGGTGCAGGTGGTACTACTAGTTGTGGAACTGAAGAAGAAGAAGAAGAATTAGAAGAGGAATTGCAATAAGGAATAGGAGGAGGTTGGTCTAGTTTCCTTTGCTTTGCAAGGAGCTTCTTCTTGAGCCTGGTGTTCCAGTAGTTCTTGATGTCATTGTCTGTGCGCCCTGGTAACTGTGCTGCTATAATAGACCACCTGCTTCCAATACTAACATACAGGGTGCAGATGATGTTGTCTTCTTCTTCTGAGAAACTACCGTGTTTAATGTTTGGCCGAAGATAATTCAGCCATCTTAGACGACAGCTTTTCCCGCATCTCTTAAGTCCTGCAATTAATTCATTCGTTAATTAATTAATTAATTAATAACCAGAAAGTATTTATTATTGTCATGTACTAAGCTGAAAGAGTGGTTTAATATTAAGATCCATGTATATATATATACCTATCTTCTGAGGGAGGGCGATCCAATTGCCTCCTGTGCCGTGCTGCTCGATGTAAGACTTGAGTTTCGCGTCTTCTTCAGGCGACCATGGCCCTTTCTTCACGTTCGCTTTGTCACAGCAAGGTGCTCTTCCCATCTCTCTCTCTCTTAACTGATATGTTGGTAATGATGGATGCTCTTATATATATAGAAAGCAACAAGAGTGAGAGGGAGAGGAACGAGTAAAGAAAGAAATAGCCTGGAGATTCAAAAGGAGATTGAGGCTTAGACTTTTGGGGATTTCTAAAAGGTGTAGTATTTGGGTAAGAAAAATAACACAAGCTTTATTATTATTATATGGATTAATTGGAATACCAGTGACGAAGTAGATCAATGTTTTTCTCCTTGTCCTTCTTTAAGTCTACTATATATCTATAATAATTCATCATTCATTTATTTATCAATATATTATATACATACACCCTATCCATCTATCCCCTCTCTCTTATATTATTTCTGAAAAAAATATAATGCCGGGGAATAATTGAATTATTATTGCTGTGGATGGATGGTGGATCATCATCATGATATAATAAACATACATCATGTGTGCATGTATGCATGTGAAGTTATAGTGGGACCATTACCAAGGAATCTGGATTGGAAGGTTAATAAAGCGATGGTGATCAAAACCACTTTTTTTTTTCTCCTTTTTTGGGGTTGAATGGTTCTTTGATTACATAATGCCTAGACCAAGAATGACTCATCTATTACGCATCATGATCACCAGAGAATCCTGCAGATAATGTCATAATAAACTTGTGCAATGGTAAATATACTATTATATATTAATTAATAAGGTTAAACTCATAGTTGGTTAAATATAAAATTGTCAATCTATCTCTATCTCCTAGTAACAACCTTCATTTCATTAACAATCTGATAAAGAAATTGTGCTTATTCTTGGTTCTTCCATATCTTAGTTTGTAATGCAAGTTATGCAGGAATGTTTTTTTTTTAAAAAAACTCCCGTAATGGAAGGAGTTGCCTTTGTTTACTAGGGCTACATATTTTAGCCTTTTTATTAGGCTAAAAAATTTTGATATGAAAGTGAGATGTGTGATATATTTTAGTATTGTAATTTTGGGTACTTTTTAAAATTGTAAGATATATACAAATTGAATGATTCGATTTGTGCATCCCAAATTTTTTTAATTTTTTAAACACAAATTAAATGGTCTGATTTATATACCAAAATTCGATTTTAACTTCTAACACCATAATTATGTAAAGTATTTATATATTCCACAACTACGTCTTACACCACTCTCTCTCCTATATCTAAATTAAAAAATATTTTTATTAACATCAGATGTACTTTATCAAATAAAAATATCAACCCTGTTACATATTCAACAAAATTAATTATTAAATCTATTATTTATATAAATATATATAAACTAATTTAATAGCTAATTTTTATACGTAATTTTTGACCAATTTTGTAATTTAAAAAAATGACTACAAATTAGGAAAGTTTTAGTCATTGTGTACAACAGTGCCAATTCGTTTGTAAGAAAAAAAAATCTTCTTCTATCTTTTATCTTTAATGTGTATTATCTCATCTATTTGCTAATATTTGACTAGCTAAGGTAGAAAGCAAGATATTTAATATCATTTTCCATAAAGAGACTTAGAAATAGAAAGAGTGAAGGAAAAAATGTTAGATCAGAGGAAACGTAGAAAGAGCTGTGAAATTAAATATAAATTGTAAGGTATCTTCTTTGCTAATACTAAATCAGTATTTTCTATATGGTAGTAATCAGCCGACATGTCATTAATTGGTAATTACTACATGGTCCAAACATAACCCACCCTGGGAAAAAGTATAGGAAAACAATTTTGAAATAACTATAAAAAAAATTCATATTTGCTCATATCATTTTTCTCGTGGCAAAGCATCGAAAAGAAGCTTCTTTCTTCTCCCCTAAAAGAATATTAGTACTCTTTTATTTTATGTTTCTTAATCTACCATGCTTCTGATTGAATGTATAATTATACAAAAAATCAAATTAATGTAATCTAAAATTATGGCTACATAGCTATGAAGTATTGCTAAACTAAAACCACATTTTTATTTTTTGTACTTTTGGTAATATTTTTTAGTAATATTATTTAAAAAACATTGTTAAATAATAAAAAATATTATTTTAAATAAAATATTATGATCAATGTAATTATTATAATATATACTACTAGAATAAATGATAAAGTTATCAATAAAATGAATAGTTTGTTAAAATTAATCAGATTAATTAAGATGCAAGTAGGGACTATCTTCTCTAGGTTTGTTTTTTCCTACGGAAAAGGACAAGGTAATTTGGTGTGAATATGGCAGTCAACAGGTAGGATCCCCACTATCACATCTAGATCTAATACGTCACAAATTAGACCAGGTGTGCTCTAAACTCTCATCTTTCATACTTATCATTTATTACAAAGTCTTTATAATATAATAATATTACGACCAATAGTGTTACTATTGTTTGGGACTACAAAATAATCTCACCATCCAACCAGGCCCTAATATCATTATTGGGATAATGGTAATAGGTTAAGCTACTCAAGTTTTATAAAGCCTAATATACAACTATGATCTATAGTATTATAATACACACAATTGTATGAATAACAATAATAATAATAAATCAATAATTAGGTCAGTTTTCCACTATCTAGTGATTCTTTTCTAGGTATATATGATATAAACCATGCAATGTCCTTCACTGGATTCATATATAGAGATGGCCGATTCCAGTTGTCTTTTACCTACTAATTGTCAATTATTCTTCATGGTTGACTTCCTGTGGTTCTAGATCTCTAGCTACTATATATCTTTTCCACTCTTAGCTGTATATATATATGTGTGCTTTTGGAGTTTTCTTCACTTGATTGTGATTACTTCAGTGCTAAATATATTTACAAAATTTATTTCATTACAACATTAAACTTTAAAAGTTTAATTAAGTACTTTATAAATTTGAAAGGATATATATTCGACTATTCGATCAAAGCCTTGTGTTATATATATATGAATTGAAGATAATCAATACAACAGAAAGAATAATTAGCAAAAAGGAAAGGAAATTATAAAATGAATTAAGACTAGTTATGAATATGAATGAAGATGGAGATCGAAGACTACACAAGAAAAAGGTGTGTATGAAGGATAGTGGATTTGGTGGGTACAGTTTGTACATTATCCAACATCCATATACTTTAATTTAGTGCGATCAATTAGTCTTCTCTTCCCCCCATTAACTTGAAATTATAGCATCAAAATTAAGAATTGCTTTAGTCCAGCCATTATTAAATTATTCAACACAAGTTAAAAAAGCACAAGACTTGACAATGAGATGAAAGGGTAAGAGTCAAACAATGCATTTATAAAGAAAAGGCGTTGAATTTCATGTGTGCTTAAAAGTAAACAAAAAAAAGCACACACAACTTTTTAACAAGGAAACGGTCTTGCATGGTGGTGTATGCCACCCTCTCTTCTAATCAGTTCCCACTCAATTTCTCTCTTCTTTTCCTCGGTGTTGAAATTAAGTAAACTAACATTTTCAGCAAAGGAGAAAAAAAAAAAAAGACGCACAGTTTGTTGAGGGCTTTTCTTTTTCCATCATCGTTGCGTAATGGTGATTTGGTGGACCTAGCTCTTAGGTTTGAAAGGGTCTTTTTGACACGATCCTGTGTATGATAAACCATGACACCTCAAGGATCTTTATTGACTAGGTTATTTTTCTATTATTGTGCACATATATAAACACAGTAATTAACGAATAGTATTAGCTTTATTATTTTATTAGGTTTGGTAAACAAAATTATTAAGATGTAGATGTGATCCAATAATTGCAAATTTGGTATGAGAATTTCTACACAAGTTTTTTTTATCCTTTAAAATATATTTGTAAAATATTTTATAAATGAAAATTCAAGTGCAGTTGTTTTCATGTAAATTTATAATTGATAGCTGTTAGATTATAATTTAGTTAAATCTATTAAATTATTTAATAATTCTTAATTATTAACTTACATGAAATGAATCTATTATATATTACTAATTTTACAACTAAATGTGTCACATGTCACTTCTTCCTTATACAATTGAAATCAATATTTTTCTCTAAAATTAAAGATTATTCCCTTCTCTCTACTACTTTTACAACCAAAATGTGCCATATATCATTCCATCATTACAATTGAAATTAAATCTTTCCCTCCAAAATTAAAGAATTATCCCTCTTCCCTCTCCCCTCTCCCTTTATCTATTCCTCTCATTCCTTTAACTACTCTATCTCTTTTATATCAATGACTAATTATAAATTTGATAATCAAAATATGCAACATGACATTCTTTAATTGTATTAAAATTAAAATTAAAATATTAAAATTAAAATTAAAATATAGCTATATTATATATTATATTATATATTACTATCTAATTTAATAATAAAATGTGTCATATGATACTCTTATTAAACTTGAGAGAAATATTTTCTTCTAAAATTAATAAACTCCCTTCCTAAATTTTTTTCATCTATCTTTCTTTTTTTTTTCTATGTCTCACTCTATATATAATTTATTATATATTTATATATTATTATCTAATTTAACAACTAAATGTGTCACGTAATGTTGTCTTATTAAAATTGAGAAGAAATATTTATCTCAGAAATTCATAAACTCCCTTCTTAAATTCTCTTATCTATCTCTCTCTTTTTTTCTATTTCTCTATACTCTTTCCACTCTATATATAATTTATAATTTATATTAGTAATTTAAAAAATCAAATGTGTCACCTGATATTTTTTTATAATTAAAATAAAATTTGTTCTTTCAAAATTAACAAACTTCCTCTCTCAATCTTCATCTTTATCTTTCTCTCTTCTTTCTCTTATTCTCTATTTTTTTATCCTTTTATTCTACAAAAATAAAATTAACAAAATATATAATTCAAATAACAAATATTATTATTATTATATACATATTTTTTTAGTTTTTTTATTTAATTTTAAATTTTCACTACTTATCTTTTTAATCTATATTTTTATTTCTCTTCTTTCAAATATTTATTAAATATAATTTGGAGAGAATCCTAATATTATAATTAAAAGTTAAAATCAAGATTCAATTGTTTAAAAAATTAATTTTGAGTTAATTTTATAACTATCAATATAATTTTTTTATACTAATATTTAATTATATTTTTATATATAGAGAGAAAAAAATATTATTTTTAAATAATAAGTATAAAAATTAATTATTTTTATTTGTGTAACAGACTTAACACCTAATCAAAAGTATACAAGTTAAATCGTTTCAAATTTTAAATAACGAATATTAAATTAATTCTTATTAGTAATAAATTAAACTCTTTCACATGAAAATAATAACCAAAAAACTTATTATTTAATTTTTATCTACGAAACCTTAGTCTTCTTAGCTGACGAGAACTTTTATCCCTTACGATTTTTTTATAAAAGTAGTTTGATTTTATAATTTTTTTGTGTCATAATCTATAACATCAGAGCAAATCCGATATATATTTTAAAAAAATTATATTTTACGGATAAAAACACTAGTTACATGGTAGTTTTCACCAATTTTGTTCGCAACTAAAAGAGCATTGCAGACAAAGCATTGCGACCATATAACTTTAGAAAGTAATTTAGAAGTTGTATTATTTCTATTTAATTTTACCCTGGATCTTATAAACGGTCGGAATCTCGGTGCTATCACATGAAGAGAGTAACTGTGATATACAGTCATCATCATATATACTACACTGGTTCAAAGAATTGGATTTATATAATGCGACATACTTTAATTAATATAATGTATGGTCATTATATATAATATATTAAGTCAATAACTAGAAATCATTTTCTATTACTGTAGATGATATATGGTAATTAATTTTCAACTCCAACTTGCCCCGACTTTATCTTACTGGATGAGTTTCTAGAACATAGATGGACCTGATCTGATCTTGATGCTTTCATTGGTTTGTTGCGGAGGTGTGACCTGATCTTGACAAAGCTACGAATGATCGTAAGAAGACATACATAGATAGGACCGTATCATATCACTCCTAACTTCTTGAATTATTCACAACATTTATGTTTAAGCACGCACTTAAATATTATGTTCTGAAAGACTTGGTGGACCCAGCAGCAGTGTAAGCTAGCTAGCTAGTGAGTAGTGACCATAAGCCAGGAAGTTCCACTGATGAACATTTCATGAATTAATTGGCGAGAGAAACTTGAGAACAAATAGAATTTATTATTTTTGACCTAATATTTTTAGCCATTAATTTAATTTTTTTAGTCGAATAATCTAATAATATACTTTGAACCCATAATTGTAAATATTGTTAACTAATTATTAACCAAAATAATAAATTCTAATCATTTTCAAATATTTCTCTTAGTTAGCTATTACAATAAACATATTATGCAAGCTTTGAAGACCGGTATCCATTATCATCTGAATTCATTGTAGCAAGTATTAAGTCATCCAAAATGTTAAGTTGATACTAAAAATTAAATGAAAAGTACAGATAGACAATGAAATACTAATAATGTGAACAATGAATATATCAGATGTTCAATTTATTAGGTGTGCGAATGATTATCTATATTAAAATTAGGGGAGTAATTTAGAGGTGTAGTGTGTTTTTACTTTATTGGACTAATTTTAGATCCTATTGTTCACATTATTCACAAAAATTATTATCTACCTAATAAAATTCAAATTAAATTAGTTATTATGTATTAATTTATGTTTATTTACATGTATTATTTAATATATATTTTATATGGATAATTAATTTATTATTGATTTTTGTATTTATATCGTTATGAATCCTCATACTCTACAACCATTCTATGATTTTCCTTAAATGTTACATTTTGTCATGCCTCTTTATGTTTATTTTTCTTGATTAATGAAATAGCCTTTACATATAATGTTTGTGGGATGGATACAGTAATAAAAATTAGTGCATGAAAGTGATATACACAAGTCTCCATTTACAATATAAGAACAGGTATATCTCAACATATCTCTCCTACTATTCCATGTATTGGGTCTCCCTCATCACTGCCTTTTTTTTCCCACATTGTTAATATTATTATTCTGTTATTTGGGTAGCCGCTGCCTTTCACACAGCGATGAGAATTAGAAATCCGGATAGTTGTCTTTGTTTTCTCTTTAAAACTAATGTTATAGCAACAATGTCTTATTGTAAGACTATTCTGAATTGTTTGCACATTTATGTTTATTATATTCTTGTACTTTTCCATTTTTATTACAAAATAATAAAAATCACATATTACAAGACATACTTTCCAATTTTTATACATGAGGTAAAAGAAAGGAAAAGGTCAAAAGGTTGCCTTCATACTTGATCATGACCTAAACCATCTAATCATTATATAAAGAAAAAAATATATGTGAAAAAATAATAGAGCATGCACTCAGTTACTTTTAGATCACAACAAAGATGTCTGTTAATCTCTTTATCGTTAAAGCATTATAGCTATTTTTCAACTGGAGACTAACTCTCTAAGACACTACTATTTAACTGAGCTAACCCTTCACCTTCCAAACCCTTGTATATATTAGCAACTAGTAAATACTTGGAAATTATAAATTCAGTTGATTCAAGGTACGTCTTAGAAAGGCACAACCGAGTATTTAAACAAAGAATTGAATGTGATATTCGAAGGTATGTTGCTTATGATTGCAACGTTATGCATTCTGGCAACCAATAGTCAGCTGTGAATATTTTTTCAATATAGAACACATTCCACTTAGGTACAATGAGTGGCAAAAAAAGTTCAATTGCGATGTAGTTGCTAATTGTGTGAAAATCGGATGCATAAGACGCAAACTAGGTGGCCAAAAATGCCTATAAAAGATATAAACTGCTATTTTCTTCCACCAAAAGCTAGTCTAGAAACCAAAATATGCTTCCTATAACCCTATATATAGGGTAAACAATTTACAAATAAAAAAAAAAAAGTCTAGTTTCACAAAAAATAACTTAAACTAAATCCACTGATAAGACTTCTCCAACTGCAAGAAATAAACAATGCAACTGTTTCCTTACGTGCTTGCTATGGTAATTCAATAGCAATACACACACCCCAGTGACTATCACAGAACTAATATCCAAAAGCAAAATTTAAAAGAACTAGTCTAGTGATTGGAGATTTGCACGGAGATGCAGTCCAGCTATTTTTGTTGCCTATCCAGCTCAACAGTCCAATTCATCACATCCTCTTAATACCCATCTGTAGTCTGTAAGGACACATAGAGTTGCTGGGACACTGCTCCAATCTCTCCATGGATACCCTACAGTAGTTTAATAATGTCAATCACTGGTTCATTTTTTTTCCTAGTACCTACTAATAGCTAAATCGCATAGCCAATCACTGGAATGTTTTAACAAGTGTGTCAATGTTTGTAAAGATGATGGAGGGAGGATACCTGTCCCAAGATAAGTACACGCCTACAGTGACACAACCACAGCTGTCCCTGTGCAGAAGACCTCATCAGCATCTATCAATCATCCACAGAGACAGTCGCTCCTCCACCTGCACATATTCATATGTAAATAAACAAAACCAGTATATCAAAGTCTAGAAACAAAATTCAGACCCATGACCTTGGAACTATAATACCAACATTACATTTGTACCAAATACATTCATTCTGATTAATTATTGACAAATAATATTCCAAACAATCACTCCTAAACCAAAGCCTGGTACCTGAACCCTTGGCTTCGTGCAACATCGATTATACTCTTTCGAGTAATGCAGGTAGGATAGTCCTTTAATAGCAGAGTAGAAATTTGTTGCCCTGAAAGCAAATGAATATATGAAAAGTATATACGTGAGCTTCAGATGACATGCTTTTCTAGATAACACATAAACTGCATGAGGGTAAAGAATTCAGTAATCAATCTTCAGCACTAATAAATGTTAACCCAGAATAGTAGAATACTGACAACAAAAACATACAAGCAGAATCTATTCTTAATATTAAAAGTGATAGATAAGTTTATTTACATTATTTCATGACATGTTCTCCTTATTTAATCCATGTCGTAATATCGTTACTTGCAAAACTTTAGAATCAACCACTCAATTTTTGTCAAATCAATTATATTTTAAACAACAAAAAAATAAAATATAAAAACTAAAAAACACTGTATTAATAAAATAATAGTGTTTAATCAATGTACACGTACAAGACATTGAATCTATCTTTTGACTTATTACATCTCATCATTATAAACAATAATAATTATAATCTCAATAATTAATTTCTATAATAATCATTAATGTAAAACTCCATATTCAAATGTCATAAAAATTTATTAATCATAATAAATTTTACGTTATAAGTATTCAAATTCTTACTATTTGACCTACTTATATAAGTCTCTTATCAATATTCCTTCAAATAATCAAATTTAGCTCAAAAAAATATTTTCGACTACACATATCTCAAACTTACTCAATGGAGCATCTTCTTTAGACATATCACCAAAAATAGACAATTGGTTATCAAGTTGCGTGGTCATCTATGAAAAACATTAACAACACAAAGAAAGAGTCTCTTGCTATAAAGGATTATATTAGATGAAAATGAATAACATATTTGCTGACATAAAAACCCACACATATTCAACAATAAGGTAATTCTATATATTTTTCATAATCCTCATCTATCAATTATTAGCTTACTACCACTACTTATTTTCAGATGAAGGCTACACAATTTTTGTACTATTGATGGCAAAGAAAAAAAAAATTTGGCACGACTGGTTCAATATAATGACATTCCAGAAAGTAATGAAATGAAGCACCACTCTAATTGAAAAATTTGGCAACCTCACATTTAATTTGAAGTCAAAGTAAATAATTTTAATATCAAAAAATTTCTCAACAATACACTGTTACCAAAACTTTTTTCTAACAAAAAACACTAATCTCAACACCATCACACAACATAAAACAGGTCTACTCCAAAAAAATCACTATTTCAAGATATCATTTTATTTCTAGTTTAATTATTCATTGATTATAGAAATCAACTTCGTCAACACTAATATCATCAGACCGAGATCACATCCCATCAAGAGATTAAGATAAAGAAACCATACCAAATTCAAGACAATTTCGGAAGAAACATCCATCCAAAGATGAACAATAACACAATAGAAAGGTATATAATTCAACAATTCATAAGAAATGTCTTCACAAGAATTCGATGAAAAAGAAACCAACAACTCTACAACAACCAATAAAAAGGAGGACAGCGACCTAAGAAGACTAAGTCCATCAACTAAAACATGCCAAAATCAAACTACAAATAAATGTCACTTTATACAATTTCATATCCAATCTTTTGTACTACAAATTATTTTAAATAAAACAACCTTTTAAATTAACTTTAGTTACACTATTTAATTTAATTTACCAACATAATAATTTTAATATTATTATATACTATCATATTTATCAACTCCCGCATAGCGCGAGTCTCTTCTAGTTGAAAAATAACTATAATCTATTGATATCATATGGCCAAGAGTGGACGAAACACAAGATAGTGTAACAGGAGGTTGCCGCAAACGATCTATATATAAACGAAACGATCAGAAATTTTGATTGCAGGGCGAATTTTATAAATTTATTATTATTTTTTTTTTATTTTTTATAAAATAATTATGCAAGATATAATTTAGCGAATATCTTTAAAATTAAAGATTTTACCAATATATATAAAAATATAAAAAATTTTTAAAATTATATTTTGATAATAAGATACATAGTACTATAGTACCTATAAAATCTATAATACATACTTTTATAATATGTTTAATTAAATAGTTGTTAAATATCTTTTTAATTAAGATCAATCTTTTTAAAAATTTCAAATTTAGAAATAATTTAAAAATATAATTATCTCAAAGGTACTGATACTCTTGTAGATATAAATCAACAGGTACAAAAAATACCTTAACACAAATTCATGCAGAAGAAACCTCTCAGATATTTTTGCAACAATCAGGTATAAACATCAGAAGCCTTTGGCCTTGCTACTGATTGCTTCAGAACCTACCAGAGCAATTTTTGTGCGAAGGAATTGGAGAAGATCAGGATTTTCATTTCCAAAAGCCAAAAGTTAAGTATGCCGGTGAAAAAAAAAAAGAGAATTAAGATCAGCAACAAAAACTCAAACAATGTTGTAGACAAAAAATGAAATAAGAATAATCAAACAGAAAACTCAAGCTTTTGTAAAAGTAGAAGTACTTAAAATGTATCTTTGAACTCGCAACATTAACTGATGCGAACAGAAGACAACTCTGCAATCAACTGCCAACGAAACAAAGAAAAAAGAGATAAGACTTACTGCGCATAGTTTCCGATGTCTTCACACTTCCAGTGCACCGGGAATTGCACGATGTTAATTCATTCTCATAATCAAATGATTGGGCCCAAACCTTCCTGTGATAAATTGATACCATAAATTTTTAGAAGACAGCATTACAAGTATGTTCAAATTACAACAAAAATACAAACAGAGATGATTATAATTGTCAATTAATAATAACAACCATTATGATCCATCAGATCACAACCTGCAAATGAGGACGATATTACAGTGGACCGTTAGAAGTTACTATAAGGTTTCGTCATATTTACAAGCTACAAATCAAATCCTTTTAAACTCTCATAAAAAAAGCACACATAATTTCTACTTATCCATACTAAAATTCTATACCATTTTGTGTAATTTTCCAAAAGCAAACAGGAATTACTTAAAGATTGATTACCTTAAAGTAGTTCCAACAGGTGAAACTATATGAGAAATGTGTACTCTGAGCGGGTGCAAGACAGTTACAGGTCCACTTCCATTAGCCATGGCTAATTACATAGCCTTTACCATAGGGGGACCTGAAATCAAAGCCAAATTAGATTTCACCTCAAAAGCATAACAATGTATAATGGTAGATGGGATAAGGATACCCAACGTTTGTTTGCCAAACAGTGTCTTTATAGTTCAACGAACTGGTCAACAGTAGGAGAAGGCATACACATGCGCTCTGCACCATCTGCACCTAAAGCATTTTCTTCTGGACGGAAGAGAAGAATGTTGCCATCTTCCTTACGTATGCCTTCAAACCCTCGAATACCCTGCCATAGTTGAGAACACCAGCGGATGGTTCAATGTTGCCAACGGTTTGAGTTCACCTTTCGAGAAGGTTCCGCGTTTGACATTTCATGATGTACAATGTAATCATAGGTTGAAGACCGAATCCAGAGTTGTCCCATTCTATGTCTGCTATTCAACGGTTGACTGTACGACGCATTTGAAGAGAAGGAGTAGCGTAGAGTGAGGATAAGGGTGGTGCAGCACATGGTTGTGGGAAAGGGGAAGAAACTGCTTTTGGAGCTGAAAATTGATCAAAAATGAGATGGAACTGAGAAGAAATAATGAATGAGATAGATGGGGAGCGAGATACCTTGGAGACGGAGAGAAGAGTGTGAGGGAGGGACAGATCGGAAACTGAGCCGAAAGCTTGTCAGGACGGCGCTGGTCTCCATTTCTCTAAACCAGAATGAAGAGAAGGACGTGGCGCAGGTGCAACGCATGTGGGCTACGCTTTGGTATATACTACACAAAAAAATGTGTTGTTATTATTTTATTATTTTGTAATATTAGATACATTAATGTAAGGAATCAGCATATTTGATGATTTATAATCATGGATTAGTTATCATTATTATTTTTAATGATTTAAAATTATATTTAATAATATAAAATTATATATTTTTTTATAATTAAATATTTATTAAATTTTAATAAAATACTGATTCGTATCATTTTTTTT